>NC_091828.1:92250000-92315000 GCF_038994185.2 Dermacentor albipictus | reverse complement strand
ACTGTGCTATTTATAACTGTATTTTGTTGTCGTAGATCCAGCCCCACACTTTACGCTTGCACTGGCGGACGAGTGAGTGAGAGCGAGTGGGTAAGCGAGATTGAGTGAGTGAGTGCGTGAGTATGAGTGCGTGAGTGAATGAGTGAGTGATTGAGCGTGTAAGAGAGAGTGCGCGAGTGAGAGAGTAAGTGATTGATGACTAAGCAAGTTACAGTGAGTGAGAGTGAATGTATGAGTCAGTGATGAGTGGTGAGCGAGCGAGGAGAGTGAGTGATTGACAGTGAGTGAGTGAGTGAGTGATTGACAGTGAGTGAGTGAGTGAGTGATTGACAGTGAGTGAGTGAGTGAGTGAGTGAGTGAGTGAGTGAGTGAGTGAGTGAGTGAGTGAGTGAGTGAGTGAGTGAGTGAGTCTGTCTGTCTGTCTGTCTGTCTGTCTGTCTGTCTGTCTGTCTGTCTGTCTGTCTGTCTGTCTGTCTGTCTGTCTGTCTGTTATTTATTCATTCATCCATTCATTCATTCATTCATTCATTCATTCATTCATTTAGACAGTGGAAATACGGCCAGTTGTACGATTAGACAAATGGAATGGAATAGTGGACAGACGTTAGGATGAGTGGAATAAGGGTCAGACTTGTCGATGGATCGATGAAAAGATGGAAGAATACAATAATGGATAGACATGTGAATGGGTATATAACCAACAGCAAGATGCCTATTGAAATGCTGTAAGGTAAAGTCGCCTGCTCTTCCACAGAAATGTATCGCTAAACCCGGAAACATAAGACAGTCACCCTAACCATGTTCCGCGTAATCCTCTTAATTATCACCAAGCAAAAGCGTCATCCCTATGTTTATCTATGATCTCCGTCCTCACGCTATTCCTCGAGAAAACGTGAAATAACTAACCTCCTGGTATCGTACGCAGAACGAAACAAGAATCGAAATCGTCGATACGACAAAATGCAGAGCACGTCGCGAAGCACAATACCACCCCGCGAAGACAAGCTTGTTATATACTTTCTTTTCCTTCCGCGACGCAACGCAAACATTCGCGGCGGGAAGGAAACCGCCTCGAAAGCCGCCCGACTCGCAGCTCGCTTTCAGAAGACAGGTAGAAAAACGAACCACTTCGACGTGCGTCAGACAGCTTAAGTTATTCCCTTTTCTTTCCGCCGCCAGATACCTGCTGACAGAAGAACACATTCCACAGTGCACGGCTAAAATGGAGCCTGGCTGTGAAAGGTGAAATGGAAAGCGATCCTCCAGAGGCACTTTGGCGATAAGATCCGGCAAGCGCGACGACAAAAAGAAAGAAAGAAGAAAAAGAAACGACCATGTGGCGTCGTCCCCAATAGCTCGTTTTAGAAGAAAACCGAAAGCTAACATTTTTTTGTTGTTGTTGTTGCTCAGTGGTCATTCTGTCGCGACTCGCTGCTGACACGGAAAATAGGGAATTCCGTGAAGCGAGGCGTTCGAGAAATGGCAGAGTAAACAGAGCAGAACTTAAATCAGGGAAGACAGGAACACTGCGGTAAGTAAAAACAAAGTTAATAAGAACGGAAAGGAGGATTCTAGAGGCATAGAGCGAAGGCATTCATTCCACTCACAGGAGAACACACCTTACTCCGCCCATAGTAGTATAAAGCAGACAGATAACGTCTACTGATGTAGCAGTAAAACGGCGCAAGCAAACGAAAGCGCTTAATGTAAAAGAGTGAAAAGGGGAGCGAATCGCGAATAACATAAGGGAGCGAAGCAGTGCCTGAGAAAATGGGGAAAAAGCAAGCGCTCGGGCAACTGCGGAGAGTGGGGTGGCGGGGGTGGCGGTGGGAAGCAGAGCCTAACGGGAAGCACTGTGTAAATAAGAAAGAAATAAACGAGTGTATTACGAGAGTGAGATTAAAGGAGAGGGACCCATTTTGGGGAAATTGGGAAGCTGGGAAGAGATGAATTAAAGGAAAAATAGGTGGTAAGGACGGAAAAGCGTTGGAAACCAAATAGGAAGAGAAGTATTAAAAAAATTATGTGGTGTGTTTTGAATGAAAAGTGTGAGGTAGAAAGGAAGGAAGCAAACAAAATAACGGCCAAGCCCAGTTATAACGAACAGGCTGCTTATACACTAAAGATAGTTCAGGGTATCAGGTAATTCGACAGATCCAAACATGTCTATAACCAACTTAAACCTTGCGATCCGATTGTTGCACGCGGAGTTTCGCTATCTCCAGGGGGAAAATCAAATTGAGGAAGGAATTAATATATTCAAAACAAAACAACGCTTCGTAGGCAGCAATGTTGGCTCGCGACTTTGCACGATAACAAACTACAGAAAACACCTCCCCTGTGGGCAATGCTCGCGGTATACGACCGGCTTAATGACACTGGCACCAGACGCCGCAAGTTCGATATATCTAATGCCCAGTTTGTTATGAGGGAGTTATTTCTCACGAGTGCCGGTACGTTTCGCGTGTTTGATATACGAAAGAATTTGCTTTAGATTCGACTCTAATACCAAAGCAAGCAATTAGGGAAGAAAGGATGAAGAACTTCATAAACGTAAGATGAATCAAGTAAGGCGAAGAGGTGGAAGATGAGAACAAGAAGAAACAGCGAATAAGTGAGTCACAGAATTAATTGGAGAGAAGGAGTGTGAGTGCCACCGAAGTAAAACTAACAGAGAAGCGACAAATACACCCTGGGATGACGAAGCCGGAATGCGAAGAGTAAATTGGAAGTTAGAAGAAGCGAAACGCAAGAAGCGAGACGAAAGCCACGATTGGAGGACGCGGTGAAGAAGTCAGCGGGTGGGGAAGTGAAAGGGGGTAAGTAAGGTACAAAGTGACGGACGACGGGACAAACAGCGAAACGAAGTGGAGGGGCGAAAAGCACGGTGGATAAAGGTGGAAAGTAAAGTTGGGGCGCAGAAAGGAGGCACATTGGAGCGAGAAAGTTCGCGTGGGGAAACTAGAAACGGAAAAGAGGGAACGATGAGTGACTAAAGAGGGGGAAAGGGAAGTCGAGGAAAGGACGACAGAGCCGAGGAGTCAAGGACGCTGTAAGGCAATCAGCGTAAGACAGAAAAAAAGAAGAAAACGGGGGGGGGGGGGCACCGGGAATAAATGGCACAGCGTGGTGGCGCTGGCGACGGTGGTTCGACGACGGAGAAATCCACTACGCCTTGGCTGGCGCAAGCCGCTTGCGCAAAGCCACGTCTGTTTGTCGCGGAAGGAGAGGCTTGAAGAGGGAAGACGTTGGAGGAAGGGAGGCGGCGGCAACGACGACTCTGCTGCGAGGGCTCACTAAAAATGAAAAAAAAAAGAATGCAGAAAGAAAAGAGCGGAATCGCAATTTCCCTGGCGCTCATAACCTACCTGGTGCGCCAACAGCACCAGCACGGTGGAAGAAGCAGCGGCAGCATAAGGAGCGGCAGCAGCAGCAGCCGCCGCTTTCGTCGAGCGGAGCTAAAAGCGCACAAACCGACAGCAAAATGCTTGAAAATGGGGAAAAAGGGAACAACCGGGGGAGGGGAGGGAATGGGGTTGTAAGGGAAAGATGTCCGCGTGCCTGTGCGCGCGATCAATACGTCGCAGGGAGGGTTTAGCCAGGGGAGAGAAAGAAAAGTTGCAAAAAAAAAAGGCAAGCGCCACTGCGGCGACCAGGTGTACGAAGCGAGACACAAAACAAGGTTTTTAGTCGATCGTTCTGGCCGCCGGCGCCCGATACCATCTCTTCTCCCGCAGCGCACTTTTCTCAGAGCGGCGCGAGTGGCAAATAAACGGAACAAGATAAGAACAAGCGCGTCACTTCCTCCGAGAAAAAGGCGACGCACATCGAGGTGGTCGTTGCATTTTTGACACGCTCGCCGTAGATGGATAGGGGGCAAGCTGCGAGTGCCCCTACACTAGATAGATGACGGCGCAAAGGAAGAATGTCCGAGGTGTCGTGCACCCATGGTGCCGGACTGGCGCGCGTTCTAAAATGGTTAACGTATAACGAGCGCCAACGCTCGCCCCCGCTTTGATAGTTTCGTAACTCGTCCCTATACGCAACGGAAGGACCAGACCACTAATCAGACGACACCGCTTTGGTGGGTTAGTGCGTTTCGATATTTGCCCTCGAGTCGGCGATTAGTTCTGTCCGTTGAAAATTTAGTTTCATCCCATTTCTTGCATCTTTAGAATTATTATAAGCCCATTGCAACAGAGCAAATTAAGGATCTTGAATTCTTTATCAAATTTTTGTCAAGTTTATCAAAATTCGGGTTCCATGCGCATACTCTCAATATGAAAGTCAGGTATGTCAAAAAATTAGCCTCATTTCCAGCATACTTGGAGGGCATCCGTTCAGTTAGTTGAAGATCGCACTATAGATGTAAGATACTGAGAAAAGCAATGAAAGAAGCAGGCCTGCTGCATGTTGACATACTCTCACCGAGAGCAAACAGTGAGACTCACTTGTATATACGTTGATCGTTTCAATAAAGGTTTAGTTGTGAGTTAGCGCTCGTCTTGCGTTGTTCTAGTCTTCGTCTGTGTCCCTTCGCGCTACAAACCAAGTACATGAGACTTTTTCCTTGCAACTTTTTTTCATAAAACCCTTTGCACAAATTAATATTCATTCATTCATTCATTCATTGATTCATTCATTCATTCATTCATTCATTCATTCATTCATTCATTCATTCATTCATTCATCCATCCATCCATCCAACCATCCATCCGTCTATAGTATGCCGGTCCGAGCGTGGTCTACTGTTTCGTCAAATCGGCTGCAGCGTACCTGAAAGCCCGGTGCGTGTTTTCTTGCTAATTTTTGTTGCGCTGTCTAGCACCTATACAGCATGAGACAATATTTCTCGCTGGATAGTTATTTGTCGCGCGTTTGCTTAGTAACAAGTTCTGTTGTGCACCTTTCGTTGCGAAATAAATAAATAGCGTTACTCTGCACTCTAAACACCGAAGTCGTCGCCTTTCCTTGACATTTACGTGCCCCATTTCGTAAGACTGTGTGGCGCGACGTCACCGTTACGCTGTTGAGGCGCGCCTATTGAGTTGTCGCCGGTCTGTTGAGAGGCAGAAGGCATGGAGCAGAACGACGGCGTCGACTGGGGCCGTCTGTCATAAGAGTGGGCCTCAAATACGGTCGGGGTCCCCGGCTCGCCGTTCCTTCGCTGGACACAAGATGAGACAATTTCTTTTCACACGGGAAAGCAGTCGTTGTAAGGTTTCCTCCTTTTCCCCCAAAATCGGCCCGAACCGCGACCGTGATCTCCTTTAGGTGGTCCTGGCGGGTTCTTGGGCATAATGGCGACGCCTTTGTTCGCTACTGCATTGGCGCCCGTCTGCTGCTTGCTTAAGCGGCGTGGTGGTACGGTGCTTTACCTAACTGACGTAACAGAGACTCGAGTGCTTCACACACCTTGAATTCCTTCGCTGAACCTCGGCGTGCGTTTGCCACGCCGACTGTGGGCGCGTATCCCCCTTCCCCCCCCCCCCCCCCCCCTGCAGCAGACGCAACGAAACCGAGGCGACTAAAGCTACCGATTGCCTGTCACGTGCATTCATGATTGCCTGTCACGTGCATGCATGATTGCCTGTCTATTTCCAATACATTACATTCTTCTAAACAAATTTTATGACCAGGCTTCGAAATTGTGACACGAGGCTCCCTCCTAGTATTTTCCTTCCTTCATGTTCGTACAGGCTTCAAAATCGGAAATGGCGGCGTATACGTGCATGCGTACAATTTAATCAAGTTTGAACTGAGCGCCACGGTAACGCTCATTAGGCGGAGCGTTGTAGACGTGCCTCGCTCTGTCGTAGCCTTCGCATTGCAAGGCACTACCGAAGGGACGGCAACTCCCCATTGCGAAGAGGGGACCATAGGCGGCCTTTCGTTGGCAATAAACTCCGCTACCGCTGAACGCATTGAAGTACTTTTTTGTGTGGTAGAACATTTCTGAAACAGCGTGTGTTAACTTCGAATGCATTTCTTCACTCCGGCAAACAGTGGTTCAGGGCCGCTTTAACTGCAAATGTGGAAATGCGTTCTGCGGACTCCCAACGAGTGCACGAAGAATCGTAAACGAAAAAAATTTGCCATCACCCCAACAGTAACCGAGGCTACAAATTAAGCCCCCGCGGAGTTTCGTTCAGGAATTCAGGGTTCTCGTTGTTGAAAAAAAATTTCGCCTTGGTCTGGAGACCAAACTCGGAAACATTGTAGCTCCAGCTACTGGTGGGTGGACGGCAAACTTTTTCTTGATTCCATCATACGGGGGGCGAAAACCGCATTCATATTTCACTCAATATTCGTGAATCTTCGCATACCGCACAGTCCCGCACACATTCAGACGGAATGCGCGAAGCGGAGTAAATCACATGGTCGGGAACAACAACAAGGATTACTGCTGTTTAATCCAGTGTGTTCGTGTTTGCTTACGTTCTGCAAAACATGTTGCAGTCGAGTGTGGAGATAGAGAGAGAGAAAAAAAAACATTAAGCTGGTTCAACGCACGTTTCGTAACCTATGCGAAACGAAGCCTTCGTGGGGCGGTTATTTAGGTGCCGCAAAACTCTTAATCATTTGCATGCACGCGCTTTTAAAGCACAGCGATTAGATTCACGCCGGGCAAGACGCGGAGCTTTAGACACCCACCACCGAGAGACCCGCGTGACAGCGGATTGCATCATCTCTGGGATTAGCCCAGTTTTCTTTGCAAGAACTTCGGAACTACCCAACTTTAATTTTACATTGTCTCCCGACCGTGCGGACGCACCACGTGCCACTAAAAGAAGGCTTAGAAAGCTTCATTCTATTAAATAAATTATGCGCTCGAATGCACGTATCTGCTGCAGAGAAGTACGGTACGTTTGAGCTATTCGGGCCGGAGAGCAGCATCAGCAGCCACGGCCAGCAAAGTTCGGAAGGGTTTGGCGTAGACAGCTTCGTTTCAAGGCTGAACTGCACACCAAGAGCACGACGCATTCACGCGAGACAAGGATCACTATACGCGAAACGTTTCCACCGGCGCAGCGTACGCACGTACACTCTACACAACAGGAGGAGTCAGCGACTACTACCCTATGCGCGAGTAACTCTTCAACCGACACTTCACTCCCCTCTCTAAAGACCAGGAGACGGAGTCAGCGGCTACTATTTTACGCGGGAGTAACTGTTCAACCGACACTTCACTCCTCTCTCTAAACAACAGGAGACGGAGTCAGCGACTACTACCCTATGCGCGAGTAACTCTTCAACCAACACTTCACTCCTCTCTCTAAACACCAGGAGACGGAGTTACCGGCTACTATTTTACGCGGGAGTAACTGTTTAACCGACACTTCACTCCTCTCTATAAACAACAGGATACGGAGTCAGCGGCTACTACTCTACGCGGGAGTAACTGTTCAACGAACACTTCACTCCTCTCTCTAAACACCAGGAGACGGAGCCAGTGGCTACTATTTTACGCGGGAGTAACTGTTCAACCGACACTTCACTAAACAACGGAGGGTTCTCGTAGACCGCATAGGATTGTATACGTATATACAATCGACCTGGCTCAAGAAAATGTAGTAATGCTTGCTCCGTCGAGGGGTGTCAGGACCACTCTCGAATAGTGAATTCAAATATAGTATAAGACGTATACAGTTACTCCCACACCAGTGTTCCCTTTACACCATTCCAGTGTTCTCCATCGCTCTTTCTCTTCCTTTTCACCAGCGCGGAAAAGTGTGGCGTCGAGTACTGATCGACGGCATGTTCGGCTCGCATATTGGGACAATCTTCCGGAACCTTTCGCTCAATATGCAGATCAGGTGATGTATAGGACGCTCTCAACACAAGCTCACTAAAACGCTACAGCAGCGTAGAATGGAATAATTTGCGGCTGGACCCGACTAGACGAGGAGACTCGTCTAGTCGGGGTTGCGCTTAGTCAAAGCTAAAACGGACGCCGACCAAAAACATAAAAGGAAAAGAAAGGAAGAAATTTCGGCTGCAATACGGGGAATTCTTTTTTCGGGGAAGGGCCCAACCCAAGGTAATTTTTCTATGCAAATGAGGGGGTACCTCTACTATTACGAATATTAATAACGCCCACCATTCACCATAAAGACGCGTAAACCCGCCAAAGAGAAATGAAATAAGGTGCATCTCAGACGTGAGATACACCTCTCCTTTACTTGGCAAACGAGAAACCACATCAAATGGACTCGCGCAGGAAGAACACTGCCAAGAAAAAGTAAACAAGTGAAAGTGTAAAATAAAGATTTCTATAGCAGAATACAAATTTAAATAAACACAGCAGTTAGCAACTAAGGCACACGGACTGCGCGAGGTTGTGTTACTCCGCCACCCAATCACAGAAACAAGCAAAATCATCGTCATGTGGCTTTTTTCAAAATGACGTCGTACTTGATAGTTCTGGAGCGTCCGCTGTTCTCGAAGAGTATTTTGATCAGTAGAAGCAATTAAGGGTATTAAGGGTGCAACAGGTATTGGACAGAGTGCATGGAGTCTGAGCATTTCACTCTTCAAAAGTCTCCGGTACTGTTCATTTCATTACTGAGCCCGTTTTACTCACGAAACTTCACTGCCAACTGAAGTGAAACTTGGCAATAAATAGTTGCAGTGCAGCAAGCATATAATATTAGTTCAATAAAGAATTAGGCTTTTGCTATTACACTATAGTAGGCGTGGGAAAACTTTATAATTTAATTTTTTATTTATTTACCTTTATTTTAATTTATTTAAATAAAATAACTTCATGTTGTGGTTACCGTCTTATTTGAGTAAGAGGAAAAGTTTGAAGTACGAATGATTTGCAGCCTCGCGGACGAAAAGTGGCTGGCGGTTATGAGGACGTGGGCGGGGTTTCACTGCAGACTTCAACTGTATCCGACTATAGTAGCGTTTTTTTTTATTCGTTCTGGAAGAATCATAGAGAAATATATATTTGCGGAACAATCAGTTCTTCTGGATCCCTCGTTTACTACTCTACCAAGTGCCAAAACCAACTCGTATTGTTATTTCGGAAGCTGCGCTTTTCTTTCCGTCTTTACTTCCCCTTTCCCTTCCCCTGGTGCAGGGTAGCAAACCGGAGGCTTTATTTCTGGTTAACCTCCCTGCCCTTCTCTCATTTGCATCTCTCTCTCTCTCTCTCTCTCTCTCTCTGCATAACGATGCGTGGCCGCCAGTCCCGTACAACCGCGCCGAGCACATGGCGCTGCGGTTCTAGACGTACTGCGCCCACCATGAAAGGTTACAAAAACCCCCACATAAGCACAGCAGAGAAGTGGCTACGTCAAGGCGGTTCGACTGATAACTGCAGAAGCGTCATGCAATGCACACGGAATTATTCCCTACTTCCGACGGCGTTTTCTCTACATACTTTTTAAATGAAAAGATGTTGATCCATAAATATATTCATAAACAACGGTCGAATTTGTTCATTTTCGTTTTTTCTTCCCGTTTGGCTGCTGCCTTGGCTCTGTTTCTTAGTAAATCGCCTAATTTCTCAAAAAGTGCTGTACAATTCCGCAAAACAAGACGAGGTAACGGGTGACAGTCATGTTCCTTATGGGGTTATTGCAGGGTTCGATGACGGACGCTGTTTCGCATTATGTTATTTTCCACCTTACCAAACCATATCGCGGGTACACAGTTCGGGGATCTGCGAGCATCGCGGCGAGCCGTCACTCGAGGAAATAATGAAGAAAACGGGAAACTTAAACGCAACTGGCGCTTTCTCCGGCCGCAAACTCGTTCCACGAGCCTACTGACCAGCTGACTAAGAATCGAATGCCTTTCCTGGTCCCTAGATCAGTCTAAAAAAAAAGGTTGAACTAACCAAGCAACAGCGATGCGCGTGACCGTTGAATAGATGGTGCCAACTGAACGCATCTCGAGTTAATCGAGCGGGCACCCCTACGAGAAAACTGGTCTTCACACCCAAGGAGATGCCGATAACTACCGCCATCCAAAAGGAGAGAAAAAGGCAACGAACTGTTGGCCACTGAATAGCTTTGAAGTCTCAACATTGATTTGATGGTGCTTTAGGAATGTGTGAGGAGTAGTGGCGTGGGGGGAAGAAGGGGGGGGGGTATGCCACTTTATGTGGGGGGGGGCGGATCCCAGAATTAAGCGTCAGGCGCGTACCCCCCTGGGTATACGTGCCTGACGGGGGGCCTCGCTCACAAAGGTCAATGTGAACAAGGCCCCCTACGCGAGCCGATACGTCTTGCTTTCTTTTATGTTTTTGGTCGGCGTCCGTTCCAACATTTGAGCAATTTACAAATTAGACAAAATCCATTAGCCTAAAATGTACACCTAGGTTATCGTAAACGCTACGCGCACTGACGAGTGTAAGCCAACGACAACGCTGCGAAGCCTAGCGGCAACAACTTCCTTATTTGCGCTAGTAAGTCCTCCGCGCTCTACATACATAAAATCTCCTGTCCAAACAGTCAAACTTTCAGAAGGGGGAGGGGGTAAGTGTCGGGAAAGCCAACAAAGCTCGCCGTCACTTTTTTCCACGAGCCAATTCAAGCGTCGCTGCTCACACTACAACAGTGCACCGGGATTTAGTCTGTGCGAACCGTACGCAGTTAAAAAAAAAGGCGAAATACAGAGCGACGCAACAGAGGCCGTTTTCACTAAGCCTCGCCGAATGGAACTGTTCGGCGTGGAGCAGGGGCATTACGGAAAAGAAAACGCAGCGCCGGCGCGACTACTAACCGGAGTTTATTTGCCCAGCGCCTGTTTACGGCTGCCCCGCTACAATCTTGCACCGTTTTACACGGGCGCCTTCGTGCGCATTTTTATTGAAAGACGCGTCAGCGCATTCCGTAGCATATAGCAGCCCTCGTTCGCCGCATTCGTCGAACCCTCAGCACAATGTTGAGATGCCGTTTTTCCGTTTTCGTTCCTTTGCCTGCCACGTTTTCTTTTTTCTTTTCATTTGTCCCCTTCGCTTCTTTCTTTATTTCATTCCGTCAAGCTACATCCTGTCTCGACTGCATTTCGTCTGCAACCTGTCTTTTGTGCACGGCCTGCGGCGCACCGTAAATTACACTGAATAGCCACAGTTCTTACACCTGGCCTTTCGTTGCCCAAAGCAGCCAGAAGGATAACGGGAAATCGATGTTTCCCCTTCATCCCGACGGTTCCCCTAACCCTAATCTAACCGACAACCTAACCGTCAGTCACTGCGCAGCGAGGGTCTTTGGCAGTCTCGAAGTCATGAGATTATAGCATGCGATAGTTAAGTGACCAGTTTTGTCCCCCTGTGTTAACGCAACACTTGTCGCCCGCGATTGAAAGCCCAGGGTTTCCCTAGGAAAATCGCTAGAGGCAGCTCTGGCGCGAGTGTCTATGTAAGGGGCAAGCATCTGCTGGCGCTGAGCCGTGCTCCCGCATGGGTTGCACAAGATAGTGCTAGCCTGTCCTCCTTTCCCCGCAAGAACCACTTTTCTCTCTCCCTCTCTCTCTCAGTTCAGTCCCCATTGAAAGTCTGGGGTCAGGCAGCGTCAAAGTCAAGGCGTAACAGCTGTTCTCTCTTAAAGGGACACTAAAGCGAAACAATAAATCAGTTTAGACTAATGAAGCATTGTTTGAGAACCCTGCAGGCAGTCATTTCAGAAAAATAGTTTGATTATTATATGATAGAATGAAGGTGCAAGTATCAGTACTTGAATTTCGCACCGAAACCCCAGCGCCGGTACGTCAGCGTGACGTCAGGGATTCCAAAGTATGTTTTCGCATTTGGGCTGCGTTGGCTGAATAAAGGTTCCCGAAACTTGCAATGTGTAATATATGGTTCCTTTAGAACACAATGCAGTCAATCTGTACCGCTATATATAATTAGCAGGCCCTAGAAGATGCCGTCAAAATCCTAAGACGTCACAGCCCCCAGGTGCGGGAACTTAAGTAGGCGTCGCCACCCGTATTTCGTTCTTGCGCTTTTTCTGGCTTACCAAAGGTCTTAGCGTTGCAAGAGTGGTGTTCTTGGTGTTGTATAACGGTAATTTACTGATGCAGAAGAAATCATTTTTCACTTTAGTGTCCCTTTAAGTAACTTCATTCATTAGCACGCAGTTGGGCGTCGCAGTTACCAGTTCCCATTCATTCCTAAGAGCGATAACCAACAGTGGGGCGTGCAATGTGTGCAGCTGCGATGAGACTCTAAAGCGCCTTCTGCGTCGTTGCCTATGCGTTGACACTCAACGACGTACTCTACAAGCTAAACTCAACGTAATAACAGAGCGTTCTCGGAAGAAAAGATGCTTGGTCCATGGCCTATGTGTTCTTGCATGCAAAGGGCCATAAAAGCCCTCCTACACTTCGTGAAGGATACTGGATTGTACGAACGCTTTTGACAGCGGGCATTCCTTCGTGAATGATTCTGTGAATGAATGACTGTATTGTTTATTTTTTTACTCTCCTTATCTATCCTTCCCCTTTCCTCCTCCGCAAGTGTAGGATAGCCAACCGGTCATGTCCTTGTTTAACCTCCTATACCTTTATCACTTCGTTTCTCCCTCTCATTCACTAGCTTCTTTCATTAGAAAGTTTTTCTTTATCGGAATCTAGGAAACTGCAGACATTTATCAATGAAATCTATAGACAGTCAGTAGAAAATATTGACCGTGTGTCTAATTCACCGAGTCTTCATAAAATGCTATTGAATATTGACACGCATACTTTTTTATTTCTTAGCCCGTGAAATTCGGTCACCGGATACAGATAAGTAAGTATGCGTGTCAATATAAACAAGAAAATATTTACGTGGGCTACCTCGGCAAACGCAAAACTGAAAATCCCGCCTCCTTAACACACCCCTTCAAGAAACTGACATTCACTTACGTATCCTTACGTGATTTGATGCAAACCCATTATGAACGCCCTAATTGATTGGTTACGTCCACGATACGTGATGTCATACATGTTCACGTGTCCTTCACAACTCTACCTTAATCTACCTTGCTCTAATTTCTACCAACCCTAATCCACCTTAATCCAATTTAATTCACCTTAATTCACTTCCCTCCACCGCAAGTCACCTTACTCTAACTAGTTCCAACTTTGATTCTAATTCACGTTAATTCACATTAATTGCCTCAAATTACTACTAATTAACGTTGTTATGCCATTTACTATATTCGGTATTGCTACTGACGTCATACGAGATGCTGATGACGCCGCATCGATTTCTCGCTCCACTCGATGCGGACAACATTGCCGGCTTTTCTGCCTCACGGGACGTTTAACAATTTCGCATTAATAAGAGAAAAAGCAAGAAAACGCCCAAACATACACGCCGAAAATTGCAGGTGCGTACAGGCACAGGAAACCCTTTTGTTTCCCTACCACCCCAAGGCCATTAAAGAAGAAACAACGAAACTTATCTTCTGCGAGCTACTAACAATAAATCAGTAAAATGAAGATGCATCGCGACTTATAACCTTACCTGGACTAAACAACGCCATGTACCACCTCGAATTTTCACCAACCACCACGTCTGAAAGCCAGGCGCAAGTCGTGACGCAGCATAGTATATCAGGCATCTCCGTACACTCTGGGTTTAACACACACACACATACATAAAAGACACATTGAGCTTTTACTCCGAACGGCAGCGATCAGACAAGGGAGATCAAGGTTGCCCACGGACGCCAGTGCTCCCGCGGCACGTACAGAAGGCAAAATCAACCGGACGGAAAAGAAAGGAAAAGAAAGGTTGCACACCTGCGTTCATCGCCAAAAAAAGAGAGAAAGAAATCGAAAAGAAAGAAGGAACAAAGCGAACGTGACTCTTCCGCAGTAACGCTCCTGGCACGGACGTCACACACCAGCTGCCAGAGTTGAGCACAGACAGTGCGTCCTGCACGCGGAACGGCACTCGTCCACGCCTGGCCGATCACACATGCTAGCAGCAGAGCGATAAGCTTTGTAGTCAATTTTCTTTTTTTGCATATGCGCCAGAGAAGGCTGTCGCAACGACTACAGTGCACGTTACCACCGTAGAGCCCAGACCTTGGCTACCGCAGCGAGTCTCGAATTTTGCAGTTATATTTTGCTTAGTTTAGTGCTGTTTGTTTGTTTGTTTGTTTGTTTGTTTCGTTTGACGCAAATGTCTCCTTGCCTGTCAAAAAACCACCGGCCCGAAATCGAGCGAAGGGATATATCTCTGTGCGGGAATAAAAGGAATGAGACTGGTAGCATCGAACTATACGACACTGCCGAAGAGTTTGGATGTTTGCACTTGAAAAATTCGAGACCCTCTTTATCGCCAAAGGCTTCTTCACCATAAAGGAGCCAGTCCGAAGGGGAGAATAGGAAAGAAAGAAAATAAAGTTTACGGGGCTTGCACACTTACAGCATATGCACAAATGCCCATAACACTCACACACACACAAACTCACTCACACACACAGAGAGAGAGAGAAAAAAGAAGAAAAACGTAAGTGTAAGCTGGGTATTGGCTCAACGATATAAAATACGAAATAGAAGGTAATTCAAACAACTGGCGAGAGAAAGGACATAGGTAAGTGCGTGTGTGTGTTGGTGGCGAGGGGGAGGGCGGAGGATAACGGGTGGCATCATGAGAGTACGGTTTCTTTCGCTCAAGTAAGTAAACGGCAACGTGATTGAGTGCCTGGAGCGAGTTCAATTTTTTTTAAAGAAGGCGAGAAAGGCCTTTTCGTGCTTTCTATTGCTTTTTCTTTTCTTTCTTTTTTCCTGCGCCGGAAGAGCGAGCTACAGGAGCTCGCAAAAAGACTTTGCATGGGATGAGCAAAGCGCGCGAGAGAACGCGTCCAAGCTTCTCCAGTAAATGCGTGCAGCGAGGCGCAACGTTACAGAGCTCGTTACAGCCTTCGCGGAAAGCGAACGTGCCAGTTGCACCGTATTGGCTTCGCGAAGTTATACGCCCGCATCACCCACGGCATCGGGTCGTCTGCTCTCGGGGACGGTAAGCAGACGACCGCTTCCAGACGAACGACGCGACATTGAAGCGTCTGAATGTGTGTTTATGTACACTAACGGTATCAGAAAGAGGGGGCCATATGTGGCGGCTCAACTGTAAGCATACTGCTCTACTTCACCATATGCCGCACTGGTGAAAAAGAAACTTAAGTGCAGTAAGGACAACGAAGCTTACTGCTGCTTCTCGCCCATAGCATGCGTGATCGGCCAACGCAAAACTACATCAGAAGCATGGCCCCACACTAGTAGATTTCAAGCAGTCTTTTTTCCTTTCTCTCTTTTCAAAAACGGCCCCGGAAAAAATGTGAATACCTCCAGGCGCCTTCCTCAAGAGTTTGCTTTTTCGAGTGCACCTTCAAGAATATTACTGAGTTTCGAAACGGCTGTAAGCGAGTTTGCTGCGCTGTCCAAAGCAGCTGTCGCGCTCTTTTTCTGTCTTTCTTTTTGAACAAAATGCCTTCTTGTGCACTGAATCGCAGAAGTTACTGGAACACCAATGCATTCCGCAGCACATATTTGTAATTCATGTCGAAAGTGGTGCCATCCGCCGAATTCGTTGCCTTGAAAACTCATTGGCTGCGATTGGCTAATTCGTTTTGTGCCGCCATGTTATTACTGAAAATGTTACTTTAAATGTTTGAAATGCGTTGTGAAGAGGTGGGGTCCCTTAATTTCGTACGAGGGTGCACATTATTAGCACCGCGTTGTCTTTTTCAATTCAAACGTTTTTTTTTAAATTCAATTTTCTTCCGTTTCTCTATTCACTGCTTTATTCTCACAGATTTTTTTTCTTGAGCTTTCCGCTTCGAACAGGTTAGGTTAATGAATAGAAGCTGCATTTATCGTCGTGAAAGGATGGCAGACGACACTTCGTGCGAGTCGCCTTCTTTCTGACCCTTCCGAAGGCTCCGTTTCGCTTCGCCAACTAACTACACACAAAACTCCAACGCCGGCCCAAATTAGCACTTCGTGGACAAACCGAGGGCTCGTAAAGTTACTTCAGTTGTATTTTACCCCCCACGCCGCGTGTTATCGTGGAAACAAACGACTACACGAGAGAGGCACTCTCGCCAGCCACCGGAAGAACAGCCTCGGCGGTAAAGAAGGCGGCGACGTGGCCGGAGGGGGGTTTCAAGAGCACCTGGGGCACGCCTGTCGCTTCTCGAGACGGGGAAGGGAGACGGACGGCTCAGCGTCTCGAACGATGCGGAAAACAACGCGCCCGGAAGGCAACGTGGCTCGAGGCTACAGCAGCAGGCAGTGCAGTCGTGGTACAGCGCTGTTGCAGCGGCTCTTCCCCCCGCCGCACGGTTGCAGATCGATAGAGAAACGTGCCAAGAAGGCATCTCCCGTGTGCGCGCTGGGGCGTCCCTTGTTGCAGGCCTGGGTGCAAGCCCGACGGGAGGTCGTAGAGGAACTCATGGAGTGGAGATGCGGCGAGAAGAAGTTCACCTTCTTCTCGCCGGAAAGTCCGTCTGCACGGTGCGGCGGGCTTCAGAGCCTCAGCTGGAAGACGTCACAGAGCGAAGCCAGGGACGCCATCTTGGAGTGGCAATTAAAAACTTGAAGGGTCAGCTCATGACGTAAGCGGAGTGATGCGGAAGACACCGCGGTATGGAAGTCGAAACGAAAGAGAAGCATGCGCCGATGACGTCGCTAAAGTGGGGCGGAAGACGCCATCTTTACGGTGACCATCAAAACCTTAATGGAACGCCGGTATACGACATCGGCAGAGTGGTGCAGGAGACGCCGCAGTGAAGTGGAAGTCGAAACGGGAAGTGGCCGCAGATGTCGTCCCCCGCCGCAGTAGCTTAGCGACTATACGTGGTGTTGCATTGCCCAGCACGAGGCCGCGAGCTTTCCATTCCAGCTGCGACGGCACCATTCTGGTGGGGGTAGAACGAAGGAAGGCTCGTGTAGTATACATTGAGTTCACGTTAAAAAGCCACAGGTAGTGAAAGTTACTCCAGAGTCCCCTTTTATGGCGTTTCTCGTAATCAGACCGTGGTTTTCTGCAATGCAAAACCCCAGAATCAACCTTTTTTTTTAACACGTGACGTCTCTGGTGAGAGACGCCGTCATACAACTGCAACCAAAACCTGAAAGTCCGCTGGTGAACTGGAAGACCATACGATGGCGTAGTAACGCAGAAGTCAAAACGGGAAAGGTTTGGTGGTGACGTCTCTAAAGTGACGCAGGAGACGTCATCATACCATTTCTGTCAGAACTAGAAGCCTCCTCTGGCGATGTCTAAGAATCGAAACCTCAAACGCCATCTAACCGCGGAAAACAAAATAGGAAGCGTTCACTGGTGACGTCATCCGAGTGAACAAGACGCGAAGGAGTACAAGTGGAAGTGAGAACGAGAAGCATACGTAGATGACGTCCCCAAAGTAGGCCAGCGATGCTACGTTAACATGGCGGCCACAACGGAAAGCACCGGTTGAGGGCGCCACCAAAGCGATGGCTCCATGATGGCGGCAGTGGGAACGCGAAGCCTATACTATTTATGTAACGAACATGGAGCCCGAGATGAAGATCGAGCGGGCCGTAAGTGATACTCGGCTTAGAGCGTCCCTTCCACTAATACCTTTTTGTACGCTCTCGTTGCTACTGCTTACATCTACGTCACAAGTATTCCGCTGTTCAGTATGAAAAGCTAAAGCTCCCCAATGTACTCACTTAATAGAGCGCTTTAGCTTGCCCGTAAACTCCTTAACATTTACTGATTACAAGATCACTCGAGCTGTGGAGGGCAGTAGCGAAGCTGGCAGCGACACCTTGCGAGCATTTGTCAAACTACAATGAGCTTGAAATATTTGCGTGTTTCATGATTGTTCTCTCTGGGCGAAAATCATAGAAGGAGCGCATGGTGTGGTATTGAAAAAAACTTAATTCTGGTGCTTTACGCGCAAAAAAAGCACGATTTGATTACGACACATGCCGTAGTGACGCACGGTCGATTAAGTCTGACAGCCTGTGGCCTCGAGCTTAGCATCAAAACGACAAAGTCATTACACCACTACGGCAGGCTGGGTGGTATCGCATGGTATGGTTTGTTTTCCAGAAGTAAAGTATTGCGAAGAGAAAGGGGAGAAAAAAGCTCCTCATGGCAGTCTGACCAGCCCCAACGCCCATTATTGTTAGTGATTACGTCACTAGCAACGCTCTCTAACAAGAGGCACTGATAGGTGCCTGCTGTATTACGTTTCTGTACATCTTTGATTAAACACTGCGTCATAAGGCGTTGCTACATGCTTTTATGTTGCCGCACACCTCTCCGGTGAGCCGGTATTCCGGAAACGATAGTGCGTTCACTGAGAAGCTAAAAAGCGAAGAATGCGTTGCGTATTGCGATAAATCGGGGCCCAGCTTTTCCTCCGGCTGTCGTGACGTCACGACACGTGGTTGCGCTAAAGGCCAATGGTGGCTGCCCGGCCGCGCCCAAGGGCTGAACTGAGTGATTGCAATATGCAACGGATAAAAAAAGACACCGTAATGTGTTCATTTGGACTCAAACCGGCGTCAGCGACGACTGCCGCTCCAGACGCGGTTCCGGTAACCTCCTCGATGCGGCCCTATAGTGACGGCTTAATGCGCTGTGCGCGATTGCAAACCTCAGCGAGGGGCCTCGCGGAAGGAATCAAGAAAAGGAGTGGCAGCGAAGGAAGAAAGAAACGGCGCTTGAACGGGGAGATAACAGAACGCGAGCGCGGGAGACGGGAACGTCGCGTCCCTTCGTTGGTTTAAGGGGTTCCAGCCCGTCATGGCTGGCTCAGAAAGATGCGACAGAACTCGCGGATGGATACGGGAACGCTTCCTGGAGTGTGATGCGTTGAAGGGGAAAGTGGAGACGCATCGCTCGCTCTGGCTGTGCGTTAAAGAAGGTGAGAGCCACCAAAGTGCTAACTCGACAGTAACTTCCTTCCAGAAGTGTGAAGGGTATACTACCGTTTGTTGACGTCAACCTTTTTTTTTGTGCTCGTGCGAATGCGTGTGTCTGCGCGTGGCATGCGTAGCAAATCGTTCCCGCGGAAGCCTGCAAGGCGGAGGAAGATTCGAGAAAAAGAAATTCTATTGTCGTTCACCCGACTGTAGCACACTGTATACAGAGTATACACAGAAGCAAACCTATACGGGTTTCTCAGAAAGAAAGCTGCGCACTTGTAGAAAAATGTTGTCATCTTCCAGAGATCGAGCCCGGGACCCACGCACTTTCCCGTGCCGGTGTGTGCGTGTTTCTGTTTTGGCGTCAGACTGTGGGTGTGTTTACATATGTTCAACCACACTGCCCCATCTGTTCTGCACATACCATCAGTGACGTTTCGTCGCGACCCCTCTGACCTTCGCATTAGCATACTCGATAGTGCTCGCGCACGTTCTGCAAGGTGCAACGCCATTAGCGACGCGCAAAAAGTCTAATCAGACACGTCTCCTTCGTGCCCGAACTGCGACAACGTTGAACAACATTTGGGATATTGTAGGCCTGTTCTCGCGCCGAGCAAGCGCTTCATAACAGCGATAGCCCGGTGAGAACCAAACGCTGACAAAAAAAAAGAGAAAGGCACTTCATAACAGCGACAGCCCGGTGAGAACCAAACGCCGACAAAAAAAAAGCAAACCCGCCGTTTTATCTCAGTGGGTATGGCGTTGTGCTTCGGAGCTCCAAGTTGCCGGTTTCAGTCCCGACCACGGCTGCCTCGTTTCGATGTAAACAAAATGCAAAAGAAAGGAAAAAGAAAGCGCCCGTGTACTAAAGTTTTATGTGCGCTTTAAGGAATCCAAAGTAGTCAACAGTTATCCGAAGTCCCCCATCCCCCCCACGGCGTGCTTCAAAATCCGATCATGGTTTTTGGCACGTAAAACTCAAGAATGAAGTTTTTTTTAAAGTTCGACAACCACGCGTGACTACATTACGAACACTTTCGCATTCATTCGGCTGTGCATTATTTTATGCTACGCAACTGAAGAAAAACTGTACTTGAATAATCAAACACGTGGCAAAATGTGCGAACAAAAAACACTCGTATTCGTTTACAGAGTCCTCCTCTTGAGTGTCGTTGAGATACCGGCTGGATAGTCAAAATAGATTACTTATTAGATTTTTGCGCGCACAAAGACAGGACGTTGAACGAAGAAGAGACACACCATGCGCAAAAGTTAAGCGTGCTGTCCACCCGGAACTCTTTCTTAGTAGGATGAACCCGGCCGGTTAAAATACCTGAGCCACTTCGAGCTCCGAGAAAGTGGCGTGAGCGCCAGCAACTTGGGGCAAAAAAGAAAACAAAGAACAGCGGCGAGCGAATTTTATGGAACACCCATAAATTTTAATCACAAGCTCCGCGTTTGAAGAACGGGCAATAAGTAGGTAACTCTACACGTCTTCCTACTTTTTTTTTCAAGAAGCAAGATGAATATAGCAAGGCTGACATCTCCGGCTTTCATTTGCCCTTCTATATCTCTCCCGCTACTAGTTTCCTTCTTGTTTTGTTGCTGTACGAGATTCCACTGCCCGCTCTGCGGGCGAGGCGAAGCGAGCTAGAGCCGAAAGAATTGAAAACGTGGTGAGAACTCTCGGTAACTTACGCTTCGATCTCGGCCATGATGAGACACAGATGCGAACCCGCGACGAACGTGTCTCGTCTTCCGTCGCAACCCCCAAGCTTCGGCTCGAACGAAACGCACTCCAGTGAGGGATAACGATGTTACTTTTCCAACGCACTCGACCGGCAGATCCTCTTGCGTGACCGACAGAAGCTCCAAATAAACTGCTACAGAGCGTTCGCCGGTGCTGTCAACATCACTGGACACCGACGCGAACAACACGAAGCGCCGCCGCGTTGCCGTTAGTTCGTGCCGTCGTCCTCCACAGTCGTTGGCTCACCAAAACCTTCGAAGCACTTGCTTCAATCAACGAGCGATGAGGACGACCTGCAGCGGTGCACCGAGCAGTTTCACGCGGTTTGAAGCACAGCGCTGACGCAGTTTAAAACACGACATTCAAATTCACCTGCATTAAGATGTTCGGCCGACGCGAATCCGCCTAGCTTTGCAGCGGGAAGTAACAACCCCCCACTGCAACCAACAAAGCAACTGGCACTCAAAACTTGCCGTCGAAACGCTCGTAGCTCATTGCGGTAGTCACACCGCCACCGCTGCCACCGAGTTGCCACGGGCCCACGCCTCGGGGCCCTCGACGAACCCTATCTCCGATGACACCGTAAAAGTTCTAGCCCCGAAACCCTTTTCTTGGTCTTCTTCGCCGCCGATTAAGCCTTGTATCCGTTTCCTTCGTTACAGAAACCTCTATCGGCGTATACACAGGGGCTCACAGGAACCGCTCGCCACTGTGAAACTCGCCCTCCTAGCTCGTCCCCGCAGGGTGGGTCACCGCGACGCGACAGGCTCCCGAAACGACACTGACCACTCGAGCCCGCCGCCCCGAATTGAACCGCGCCACGCGGCACCAGTAACGAAGAACGGGGTTCTTTTTGTGGGCGCCGCGGGCCAACGTTTATACATTTACGACTTCCAGTGGACATCCCGAACGACCTTTGCCGATAAGGCCTTAGCGTTACCCTCGCGACGCCTCTCGTTTAATGACGCAGAGTCCTCGTCTCTCCCCCCTTTTTCTCTCTCTCTCTCTCTTTCGTGAGGCTGAGCAAAGCGACTTTCCGAAAATGGAACGCGACAGTGTTTTTGTGCCGCATCGTGCCTCTATAGCTGTACGACGATAAGATTACGTTTTTTTTTTTTGCTCCTTTGTTCTTCCCGGTGGGTTCTGGACCGGCCACGAATATGGCCCTAATTGCACAAGCCGGAGCCGAGGCAATCTAGGGACCTGTGTACGGATAGCGGCATTTCGCTTAAAACCGGCAGCATCAACATGGAAAGATAAGATTGTCCCGTTTCATTTGTGGCGGATCCCCATGTTGAAGCAACAAATGAAAAAAAAAACTGACTCAAAAATGTGTTTACTATAATCGGTCACAGTGTTCGAGGTAACGTTGTCCCTGAAGCTTATACAGTGAAAGACCGAAGTCTTCACTTTTTTTTTGTTCCGTACGCTTTATTTCATATAAGGCTCTTGCTAAATCTAGGCATCACAAGTTCCCCTGTGCCAATTGAACCAATTAAAGAAAACAATGTTTCACGCAAAAATATGTTTACTTTAATGGCACGCATAGTTAGAGGTAACGTTGTCCCTGAAGCGTATGCAATGAAAGCCTGAAGTTTTTTTTTTTTTTTGTTCCGTACACTTTGCTTCGTTTCGTGTAGAAGGCTCTTGCTGAATCTAGGCATCGCACGTTCCCCTGTGCTGATTGAAGCAATAAAAAAAAATTACCGACGATTACGTTACTTCCTAATGCGAAATTTGAGCGCAGCAAATAAGCTGTTTCACCTTTTCGATAGATTGAGGCAAAGAAATCGAGCAACAACGGCAGCGGCAATTTCGGCTCGGGCGGTGCACATATACAGATCCGCCGCCACCGATCTGGCTCTCTGATTACCACCGCACAGGGGTTGCATTGGAGGAGGAGCGAAGAAAGTAATTAAGTTCGAGCCGGCGCTTTGACAACCGGAGACTCGCAGGAAGAGGGGGGAGGGGGGCGGCGTGTACACCCAGCGGCAAACGATGGGGGCAGAAGCGCGCACAGCAAGCGGACAACACGATAAAGGGGGGAGGGAAGAGATAGCAGCGACTGACTGATGCCGCTGACGCCGATAGTGAGTCAACCCCAGCTGCGGAGTTGGTTTCAGGGACAACGCCGCCGATGCCGACACAAACAATATGATACCCTTGCTTCCGCAGCGCTAAGAACCAGGTCTAGCCGTGGGAAGGTGGTCACGTATTCGTCGACGTGCCGGGGCCTACGTGAAATAACCGGCGCGTCGGCAACTGAAGAGCACCCTATCCGCCACACAAGAACAGGGGGGGGGGGGGGACCCTTTCCTCCTCTTTCTGCATGGCGGCGACGGTGTTCTATGCAGTCACGTTATCTTGACTCTCTAGCGGCGTCAGCGGCATCCAGCGGTATCAGTCGGTCGCTGCTAGCGCTGGGGGGATGAAAGGGGGGCGGAGCTGGTTACGAGGCCGACGACAACGCCGACGACGACGCGAAACCCAGGAACGGACGCCAAAGAGCTGCGCTCTAAAAACAAAGTTTCACGCAAAAATCTGTTTACTATAATCGGACGCATAGTTCGAGGTAACAATGTCCCTGAAGCGTATGCAGTGAAAGCCTGAAGTCTTTTTTGCTTTTGTTCCGTACACTTTGCTTCGTAGAAGGCTCTTGCTAAATCTAGGCATCCCACGTCGTCGTGTTACGGTCCGTGTCCTCTGCACGAGGGCACCGTACGACAACTGTAGCGTACAGCTGCTGGAGATTGTACGTCGCCGAAATGATCCACCCGCCGTGGTTGCTCAGTGACTATGGTGTTGGGCTGCTGAGCACGAGGTCGCGGGATCGAATCCCGGCCACGGCGGCCGCATTTCGATGGGGGCGAAATGCGAAAACGCCCGTGTACTTAAATTTAGGTGCACGTTAAAGAACCCCAGGTGGTCGAAATTTCCGAAGTCCTCCACTGCGGCGTGCCTCATTATCAGAAAGTGGTTTTGGCACGTAAAACCCCATAATTTAATTTTTTCTTTGAAATGATTCACTCGCCACGACGCTGCCTGCACGTCGCTTTCCTCCTCGTCCTTTCGTTTTTTATGCGAAGCATATTACGAGGGCTCAACCCAGCTCCTCAGGCGCGGCGGTGACCATGAAATCACGTGACACCGTGACGTCACGACAGAGGAGAAGTGGCTTTGGCTCAACTCTTGCAAGACGGGCTGGGTGGGAATCGAACCAGGGTCTCCGGAGTGTGGGACGGAGACGCTACCACTGAGCCACGAGTACAACGCTTCAAAGCGGTACAAAAGCGCCTCTAGTGAATGCGGTGTTGCCTTAGAAACGCGCTGTTTCTAAGGCGTGCGTCTCTTGCTCAGGCGCACATTTCGTTGCCGCGCCGAACGCTGCTTTGCTCGACGCTCACCGCGTCCAATGCGGGGCGCGTAGTCGCTGCCCTGTAGCCCATTGTCTTACACCCCTTGGCGGGTCGACGGGAACGCTGTCGCGTTCCACTCTTGAAGGCGAAGAAGTAATGCATGAGTTGTTTCTTCGTCTAGCCGAACCAAATATAGCCAAGCAACAGCAGTTCACCAGGCTAAACAGTGGTTCAACAACTAAAATAAAGGCTAGTATGCTTCGCATCCTGGGCTTAACCTTACCTAAGCCACAGCCATTTTTTTTATGTTTTTCTCTGCTTCCTTGTTTATCTCAGTTCCTGTTTACTTCTATACAATAAGCCACGCAGAATGGCCCAGCGAACGAACCACCAGCCACACTCGGTATTGACAAAAACGCGTAGAGATTGCAGAGTTCGATGTAACCGCGCACGAGAGCTACGCAAATAGAAGCGCGATGATAACTTTGTTCGGTGGGCTTGCGTTTTCCCAAAGGCGTCTTGCTACAAGCACGCAGCCGCTGGTACCTCTGATTTGTTATCCCTGCTTGCGATCGCGAAAGGAAAGCCCCGACACAGACATTGCGCGCCCTACGCTGCGTGGTTGAGTGTGCCCGATGCAATGCACATGCCAACGTTCCGGCGCTTCTCCGGTTAAGACTGCAGATGCTTCCGAAATGTCCTGGCAACCCTCTACAGTGCGCTTCAAATTTTAACTAAAGAAAAGTGCAGTGAAGTCGCTGAAGTAAACTTGGGAACTTGAAATTATCTTGCCGAGATAAACGACCCGTCTAATTACTACGCAGATTAAAGATTTTGATGCGAAGCCTGCTCTAAACGAGCACGACGCGTGACAACCTTGAACGTGCGACGTAAAGATTGTAAGCTCTTACTTTTTGCACAAGCCTGCGCGCGGCTCCGTTCAATGTCCCCGGTTTCCCTTCAATATTTCTTCTTTTAACGTCAAAGGCCTATCGCAGCTAGTTAACGTCACGTTTCCGTATCGTGTGTTTCTAGCCTTCCTCGTGGGCCAATCCCGGAGATAGTGCATCTTAAGAACGTGCGCCGATATGTGTCAATGGGTATGTGCCCCTGCGGCCACTGGTCACCGTCTTGATGTGTGTGTGTGTGTGTGCGTGTGCGTGTGTGCGTGTGCGCGCGCGTGTGTGTGTGTGTGTGTGTGTGTGTGTGTGTGTGTGTGTGTGTGTGTGTGTGTGTGTGTGTGCGTGCGTGTGTGTGTGTGTGTGTGTGTGTGTGTGTGTGTGTGTGCCGCGTAAATACCCGTAATTTATTTCACATTAACACATCATCATACGTCACAAATGTACCGATCCTGAAGATAGAGCACTCACAAAAGAATGCAGGCCTACAACGCTTCTGCTACTCCCCTCACGGGAAGGGGGACGCTACAGAGTGCCGTGCGCAGTGACACCACCCCGATGTCAGCCCCAACTTGCTCAAAAACACAGTCTTCCATCACTTAATCAACTGGAGGTTGAATCGCCATACAACCTTTTTTTGTCAGCGAAGGAAATTTCTGACTATTCATGTGTTGAGATTTCATTCGGTTTGTACTATGGGCCCCATAAGTTAATCGCAACGTCTCTTTTACAACGTGAGTGATGATTTCGACGTTGAACGCTTTCTTGTCACATGCTTTAGTCTTCGTAAGCACAGTATAAAAATACTCCTTTCAGTGTCATGTATTCAACTTCGTTGTGTTTCTAAGTATTGTGCTTTTTATCGTTGTACACTAAGTTAGAAGGAGACATGTTATTTTCGGACGTAAGCATCAAAAAGAAAACTCAACGCAGTCAGGGACTGAGATGCAGAATTATCACCTTGCTGCGCTCGGCACGTTATTTGAAGCGCACCGTCCGGGCAGAACTACGTTGAAGTACCAGCGTGAAGCTAGATTGCGGCAGTTCAACAAGTATAGCTGCATTTTTAGTTATGCCACACAGCGTCCATGTTACACTATCAGCGCCCATGAAAACTGCACATCGAGTGTTTCCACATGTGGGTCATCGATTGGAAGTTGAGCCGCATTCTTTGCCGGTACTAACCTGTCCTTATCTTCACCTCTCGTCCTTGATTTTATTCGATGGCATCAGCTACCAGGTGACATTGTATTGCCAACCACAACCTCGCACGCAGCGCTGTGAAGGTGTTTTGCGCCGTGAACAACGATTTCGTCACTGCCACTTTTTGGTTGCGCTCGCATCTTTGTTGATATTTTTGTTTTAAACGCAACCCTACGCGCGTTTGTTACGCCGAGAGGAAAAATGCTCGGACGCCACGATGAAGCGGTCTTGCGAAATACGATCGGCGGTGTAATTTTTCTTTTTTTTCGAACGCTTCCTAGCCCTGTTCTCACTTTGGCCCTCCCTCTCCACAGCTCCTGCTCTAAAATGCTGAGCAATGTCCGGAACAGCGCCGGGATGCCGATTGAGTAAGCTGCAGCATTTCGAAACTACAAGCACAGAGTGAAAAGAATTAATTATTAAATTTCGGCGGCGGCCGATGCCCTGCTTTGCGTCATCACCGCAGCGCCTTCGTTCGTTACGTTCTTACGAAGGAGACGTGATCAAAATTTTACGTCGGAACTACTTCCAGCCCGGCTCATCTTCTCGCCCCTTTGCGCAATCACTGCGGTGCACAGAAGAGTTGCCGATGCTTTTATAGTGCAGAAACATTATTTCTTCTTTTAGTGAGTGAGTGAGTGAGTGAGTGAGTGAGTGAGTGAGTGAGTGAGTGAGTGACAATGTCGTTTTAGTACTGCTCGCGCTATGGTGCTCTGCGTCAACCCAGCGCCGTTGCTTCTGAGCGAGCCGCCATATGATGATGGGATTTGGACAAAAATAAATGTGCTTACGTAAATCAATTAATTAATATTTATTTAGCTGAGTAACAATTCATTTAGTCGATCGTTCGCTCAGTGTATTTCATTTCATGAATAGAAAAAATGCAAGGATAAATTTACAGGAGGAGATACAAGAGCTTGTACAGGAGCTTGTAAAAAGCACAGGTAGTTCGCGTGCCATTGATTCCGCTGAGACTAAGCGAAACACTTCAGGCCTTACTGCCATGTAACACTGCCCTTTACTATCGATGTCACGGCACTTCGCACTGATGCCTAAACTGAAAATTTCCGTGCAGCGTTAGCTCTGAAGGTGCACCTTAGCCAACTCTCGTGGCCTCTTTCGCAGCTGCGATCATGTTTCCTTCGCAGAAGCAGCAGGAAAAGAAAACTCCAACCCACCGTGGTTGCTCAGTGGCTATGGTGTTAGGCTGATGAGCGCGAGGTCGCGGGATCGAATCCCGGGCACGGCGGCCGCATTTCGATGGCGGCGAAATGCGAAAACACCCATGTGCTTAGATTTAGGTGCACGTTAAAGAACCCCAGGCGGTCGAAATTTCCGGACTCGCCCACTACGGCGTGCCTCATGATCAAAAAGTGGTTTTGGCACGTAAAACCCCATAATTTATATTTTTAAAGAAAACTCCATTGGCGCCCCGGTTTTCGATCTCGGCTCCGTGACGTGTGAGCCGACGCGCAGTCGTAAACGCCACGTCATTGCTGCCGTCGTGTCACCGTCGTGCTGTAATCGTGCCGTTCGTTATAATCGCGCCGTTTTGGTCGATCCAGCTGCGCCACTGCGCTGAGAGAAACATAGAAGTTTCTTTCACGAGCTCCTCTGTGTAAATTGTTCTCTGCTTCCTTTTATGCGAAGCATACTAGCCGCACAACCCCGCTCTTCCTTGCTGCGCCGCGCGCGGCCGCGTAGCTACATAGCCGGGTCTCAGCTCGTGCGCTCGCCTGCATGAGTTGTTTCTTCGTCTAGCCGAACCAAATATAGCCAAGCAACAGCAGTTCACCAGGCTAAACAGTGGTTCAACAACTAAAATAATGGCTAGTATGCTTCGCATCCTGGGCTTAACCTTAGCTAAGCCACAACCATTTTTTCACCACGAAACTGTGCATCTTAGCATCCCGAAGCTGCACAGGGGGCTTTCAGGGGCGCCGTATAGTGGGGTACATGGTATTCATTTCTTTTGCCACTTGGGGTCCTTCATAACGTGCGCCCAATGAACAGTACAACAGCGTGTCTTTTTTTAACGATGATATCAAAAACTGGTTAATATGAAATCACTTAGTAATTCACTCTCGCGCGCAAGTGCTCGTGCAATCACCGACTCAAAGCTTGCGTCGTCTCTTCTTGTCCTTGTCCATTTGTTGCGCTACTACACGATGCACGATGGGCGCTTTCATTATTATTATTATTATTATTATTATTATTATTATTATTATTATTATTATTATTATTATTATTATTATTATTATTGCGAGTGGGAATCAGACTCACGACCTTCTGTTCAGCTAAAGTTGGCGGTCTGTGGAACGCGCATGCGTAAACGCACCCTGAAACGCCCCGGCAGATAAGGAAAAAAAAATGCATGTCGACCATTAATCTAGCGACGATGCTCTAGGCATGAAAGGCCATAC
The DNA here is from genome assembly GCF_038994185.2 of Dermacentor albipictus. Classification (NCBI taxonomy): domain Eukaryota; kingdom Metazoa; phylum Arthropoda; class Arachnida; order Ixodida; family Ixodidae; genus Dermacentor; species Dermacentor albipictus. The sequence continues at coordinate 92,286,496 of NC_091828.1, read as the reverse complement.
GAGTTATCCGGCGGAATGCACCGCATGCATTCGTGGGCCCGGGCGCCCTTATACGCGGCAGTTATTTGTCGTTGATACATTCTTTCTCGTTTTTTTTTTTCACAGACGCTTGTGTAGCCCGGAGCGCTCCTTTGCACCGTGGCATAATTCACCACCTGCCCCGCTAAGAAAACAACGCCGGGGCCTGCAAGAAGATGGACATGGGCAAACACAGCGCAAGTGTTTGTCCCGAGCCCACACGTAGTCCTGGACTTCCTGTTTTCGCAGCGCCCCCGGTAGGTAATACAATTCGCTCCGTTTGGGGGGGGGGGGGGGGGGCTTCTTTTGATCGCGCACACTCCTTACTGCAGCGAAATTTCAGCGCCGAAGTCGCTCTCCGAGTCTTTATGCAGAACCTCTAACTTTTCTCATTATGGCAGCCGGTCATACCACGGCCTAGAACTCCCTGCCGTGCTTTCTTTGAGTTACGTTTCTTTCTTCTGTCTTATTAAAGACAGAACTGTTCTAACACAAACCGTCTTTTTCTTTACGAAACGTAACAAGAGCGAATTATAAATGCCTGTTCTCAAAAGGAACCCAAATCTGGTTATTCCTATGACGGGGTAAACGAAGCTTCAAGAGAATCTGCCTTCTCTGTCAGGTAACGTATCACACTGTTGTTTGTCATCGTTTCGTTCTTATGGTTCTCCCCTCCCACCGCCCACCCCCCCTATTACGCTTTGAATCTTACAACTCCGTGTCACACACCAATAAATATTTCAATGGACACGCGCTTTTTTTTTGTCTTCGCATGTTTATTAACCACGTACGGAAGGAGCGTGCAAATCATATTACTCGTCATGTGGAACAATCGCAGTAAGAGCTCCGCAACTGCATTAGGATCTCGTTGCACGGAATCTCGAGGGACCGGAGAAATGCGTTCCGATTAACAGAAGTTCCGTTCGCCGAGAAATGCGTGCAGTGCTGCAGCACTGCACGCCGCGTGCGCTCTCCTAACACTGTTATACGGGTCAAGCATAAAGAGGCGAACGTAGCAGCTAGGTTTGTTCCATGGCACGGGCCTGGTCGTCTGCTGCTGCCATTGACTAGGCTTCGATAGTTTCGGTTTCGAGGAGGCGCCGGCGACGTGTCTGAACAAACGCACAGCCGTTACTGCTCCAGTCGGCGGCAGGATAACACGCGCTCCTGCCGGGGGAGTCCGAATTATCGAACGGCACGCTGTAACGGGTCCGAAATTTGGCCTGTCCTTAATTCGGCCTTCCATGAGGCGGAGGGGGGGGGGGGGGGGGGCGAGTGGCGGTGCGGCGAAGCTATGCGGATATGTACCATGCTATGCATTAACAATATGGAATTATTGGCCTGCGTCAGTCTTTGTCGCCGCTTCTTAATGATGGCGTTCTGAATACAAGTCAGTTGTCGCAAATATATATATATATATATATATATATATATATATATATATATATATATATATATATATATATATATATTTCGCATCTTGACTTTCTCTGAAAAATATCAATTTTTCAGAGCTTGCTGTTTTGGTTCCGGTTTACGCAGAGTTGCGAAATTTTCGATTCTAATAACCGAAAGCTTTTTCTTTCTTCCTTTCTTCTTCGCATTACCCAAATACGAAGTCAACGGATTCAGAGTATCTTGTTCGGTTTAGGAAGCAATTCAGTTTAAGCTATATCGATTTACCAAAATTCTACTGTATTACGTGCTAACTCCTGATGCAGAGATCCGTATTCAATATGAGATCGAAGCAGACAAAAATCGGGGTGGAGCTCCTAACAACGACGACAACTTTGGCCGAGCAAAGGTCGTTTTGTTACAAAGTTGCCTCTGGCCAGCTAGTGTAGGTCGCACAAACGCAGGTGAACGCGTCGTTAGTATTCAAGCTGTCGCAGTCACCCAAATTTCAAATTCACTCCTGTGTATTGACCATTAATCAATATAAACGTGAGCTGGGCGTAGTATCGTCTACATTTTCCCCGGAAAAATCCGGCAGACAAGGTTCCATCGGGCAAAATTACTGATGAGGCCTTCCTAAAAATGTGGTCGTTCGGCAATTTCTCGACTCTGAAGCTAGTTTCGCGAAAGGTAAAAGGTTTGCCCAATGTTATGCCGTTAAAGCCAGCTTTTCCACATACCACGTACGTCCACGTTATGTTCGTAAGGCTAGCTTTTCAACACTTAAAATAGTCCAATTCACGGAGATTGGCCCAACATTTGCTGACGCTCCAGGGATCACTGAAATGTATTCACAAAAGCTAACTACACGTTCTAGTGAACTTCTCAGCTCTTTTTAATGACATTTCTGTAGCCGCATTAGCACGTCGTATTCCATATAAGAAATCAGCTTTTCGGGTGCTAGATGGGAGGGTTTCAGGTAGAGCTTCACAATCGCGTATAAAAAATGTCTCATGCCGAAAGGCAATGTAACGCTTTAAACAAAATAGAAAAAAAAGAAAACGTGTGTTCCGCAGCCGTTGTATTTGTGAACTACCTTTGGAAGAAAGCAAGCATTTAGAATAGAAAGAAATGGAGTCCCTAAATTGAAAATTCTGCTTGGAAGCATCACCGGCATTCGTCCTCCATGGAATAAAGTACGCAATCTAGAACTTCCCGGTTTCCCAGCGTGACATAGAAGTATCTGCCATTTCCCAATGTCATTCATATCTTCTGCCGCCCCGACTTTTATGCATTGAAGCGTTAAACTAACTGGAACGCCCATGCACGTTATTCCAGACTTAGGAAAATACTTTCTAGAAACTGGTGTCATCCTGTAAATTCATTTCAAGTGCATACATATTGCAAGTTCACCGGCTACAATTCGCAAATTGCGATATGTGCCGCAAAATAAACAATAAGGAGGTTAATTGGCGAATTTTCGTTAGTTATATATATATATGTGTCTCGACTGCTCGTGTCAGCAATGCCCGCATCTTCAAGTTATCCAGCTCGAGGACAAGAATTATGCCATCCCTGCCACAGGCGATTTGCAAGAAAAAGAATTTCCGTATAACTTAGAAATGATCCCGCTGTAAAGTTTGCCTCCCTGTATGCACCCTTCCTTTCAATTTCTCTCTATCACTCTCTTTGACGACGTCTCCGAAGACGACGAGAAAAAAAAGTCGATACAGCCTGGCTGGCCTGGTTCTCTCTTCCATCTCTAGCAACTTTCTCAAATCTTTGCAAATGTATCCTGTAAATGATGTCAGACTATATATATATATATATATATATATATATATATATATATATATATATATATATATATATATATATATATATATATAGATAGATAGATAGATAGATAGATAGATAGATAGATAGATAGATAGATAGATAGATAGATAGATAGATAGATAGATAGATAGATAGATAGATAGAATTGTATCTCCAATGTTGTCCGAGACACTTGTCGCTTGTCGTGTCTCGGACATGATGATGATGATGATGATGTTCGAGACGCGACATGAGCTAGGTGCGGCATGGAATCGAATCGCCGAGGAGCCGGGTAGACAAGACGTGCGACGAAGCGGATGAGACTAACACCAAATCATATCAGTACAGGGAAAGAGGATGCGCCATTTTCACCCTCGGGAAAATCGCATACGGTACCCTTCGCGGTATGGTTCCAAGGGGATATGGCGTCAGGCTGGTGGTCAGGGACGGGACGCGGGTTCGATTCCCGCCGCCACTACCGCAGTGCTAGAGAAACTCGCATGCCGTTCCTTGGGCGCACCTTTAAAAAATAATAATAAACCAGTGGTCAAAAATAATCCGGAGTGTCCGTCTACGGCGCGTCTCGCGATCGGATCGCGCTTCCGGCCCGCGAAACTTCAGAATTTAATTAACAGCATGCGATATCTTCGCCTATCACACCCTTAATATTACACGCACTGGTGGGCCCTTAATAAACCCCGCTGGAAAGCAATTATTACTCGACTGAAATCTAAAAAAACATGTTAGTAGCCAACGAGTCAACCGGGCCCTACCGAATAAACCCGCTCAGCAAACCTAATCACAGGCCCGACTCGCAGTGGAGATTGCTTTCAACAACGCCAAGGTTAAAGGCGCCTTCAATATCTACGCAAAGTGCAGGCAGTATGCTAGCTCTCAAAGTCAGTACCATAATTTGAAAAGGCTGCCAGGAGGGTTTGGTTAGGCGAGATCAGTTTTACTCTGCTATCTGCGAGAGAAATAAATAAAATAAAAATAAAAGATGTTTCAAACAGGAAAAGTCAGATATGCCTGTACAGTGCGACTCATTCGCCAAGCGATATGGTGAGTCCCGAGTTAAACAATTCAAATAATGTTACTGCCAATATGCTGCATATTTGCTGCAGTACAATATGACCGTTGTACGCATATATTTCCCTTATCTTTTTCTTGGGAAGCAATCAAAAATAATAATGACCTTGGAAAATAATACGTTCCGCTGCGCAGTTACCCTCCTCTCTTCAAAAGAGAGAGAGGCGAAGTATTTAGTAAAAGAGCCGGCACTCAATCTGAGGATTGAGCTCGTGCGTTATATAGACAGTTATTTTGCCCAGGGCACGAGATGAATGTTGCAATGCCGGGGCCATAGCATCGGCCGTCCGAAGCAGGCGCAGTGCACGGTATGGTGTTATTAATACAAGTACTGCTAATTCAACACCGCCGGCGGCATTTTGACAGCCAAGGCAGGAGCAATACAGCTACATGAGCACGTACAGGGTTAACGCAAGGCGTCAGTTCAATGCGAAAACTACATCAACGTGAATGAAGAAGCAAGACTTCGCAACAAGTGTGACGAAATTTCGATCGCAGGCGCATTCGGCAGTTCGCCAAACCAGCAAAAGAAAGAAAGAAAAATATGAAGCACGGCGCAAAGATGCCAATTTTTCCCTTTCACGATGGTTCCTCCACCTTGCGGGATTCAATAGAACTGATTTGCCACATTCAGTGCCTCCGTGCTTCGAGCGGTCGATTAATTCGCCCTCGCGCAACGGACCTGCCAGCCTCCACGGTTAGCTCAGATTGGTAGTGCGACAGCCCAGAAAAGGCGCTGGTCCAGGGTTCAATTCCCAGACCAGGACATTTTTTTTTCTCAACCGCGAGGCTTTCTTTCTGGGAAACTCGAACGGGTTTTCCTTTTTAGATTCGTGCAGCAATCAATTTGATGACAATTTTCCCCTTCATTATTTGTCGCCAAACACGCGACTGCCCAACTGCCCCGAACTATATGTTATTAAAGGGGCCCTGAAACACTTTTTTTTCTAACTAATCATAAAATGGCCTCACTAGTAAATGACGTCGCCACGCAAATCTCGTGCCGCAAAAGTATTTTCGAACCTTTCAACTCGCGAATCTCGTGCCGCAAGAATATCTCGAAACCCTTCAACTACGAAGGACCATTCACACTTGCGAGTCGAAAGGGTCGCGCGACCGTTCCGGTCGAAAAGCGACGGTCGCTGGCGAGTCGCGCGCTGCTCGAACTTCCAGCCTCGCGATTGCGAGTAGCAAACCGCTAAACACATTAAGCGAGGGGCCACCGGAAGCAGCACGCGATACACCTTGTGCATCCGGCTGTCATTGCCGGCGGCAAACGCGAAACGACGTCGTTCCCGAGAGTTCTCGTTTGCGATCGACAAAGCGACTCGCGGGTCGCTGAGATCGCCCTCTCAAGTGTGAACGTCGGCGCTGCCGAGCTGCTGCCTGGTAGCAGGCGACTGATGGTCGCATGCCCTTCGCGGCTCCCAAGTATGAATGGGCCTTGAGTGGGGTTATCAAATCAAATCAAATCAAGTCAGTTTATTTTCATCTCAAGGATGAGGGCAGGCTCGGGATAAAAGTGACATCAGTCACTTGAGGGGAACCCGAGCCTCCCTGATACATGTAATTAATGCATTGAGGACAGACGAACAAAATTCGTTGATAGCAAGAAGGGGTTAATATTTACAAGTCGTAATACACATAGATTCATCATGAACCGAAAATATAGATGTACAGATTCCTTTACGGTTAAATTATACAGTATAATACATGAAGACAAATTCCAATATACACTGAAAGTTTAGTTAGTGATAAACAATATTGCGTTGATTTCATGATAAAAGGGCTTCCCTAATAACACGTATGCCACATTCTTCAATTATTATCTTTTTTAATTAATTTTTTTAATAAAACAGGAACAGTGAAGCGAAGCATCGCGCCGACGCCCGGCTTTCTCTCTCTCTATCTTAGTCTCTGCTAGCACGTTGGGGGCGACAGAGCGGAGAAGCCAAGGGGGCAAAGCCCCGGCCAAAATCTGAGTGTCACGGCAGCGAAAAACGCCGAAAGCGCTCGTCGCGACACCCCGCGCCGGCCGCATGCAGTAGACTAAGTTACCCAGCAACCCGTTGCCATCTAGTAGCTGACGCAGCTACGCGCATCGTAAATAAGAAATTATTTTTGCGTCTTTTTTTTCAGATTGCCAACATATACATGTATTTCATTTATTTAGTTCAAAATTAGCAATGATGCATTACTTGGAATGATCTCGCGATCACGAAATGGGCCAATAGCGTTGCTTTTAGTTATTTAGTTATTTTAGTTATTTCAAAGTTTCATAACTAAAATAACCGAATGCTTTACATTGCAATTCACATCTTTATAGTGCGGCGACAGCCGCTGTATAAACAGCACAACGCTGTACAACACAAAGTTTGCTGCACACGTTAGCGGCGCACAACCAACAGAACTGACAACACCAGCAAAAATCAACGACGGGAAACCCTGTGCGAAGGATGTTGGCGGTGGCGCTGCTGTCGCGCCGTCTCCATGGCAACCAAGTGCCAGACCTCTCCACACTTTCGGCTTCACGGCAGTGCACGGCGCGTGCAATACCCTGAACGCGCTACCCGCTTCTAGTGCACTGCAATGCAACGAATGTCGTCAAGAATTATCGTGTCGCAGCACGAGGTCACGAGGTCGCGGGATCGAATCCCGGCCACGGCGGCCGCATTTCGATGGGGGCCAAATGCGAAAACACCGGTGTGCTTAGATTTAGGTGCACGTTAAAGAAGCCCAGGTGGTCGAAATTTCCGGAGTCCTCCACTACGGCGTGCCTCATAATCAGAAAGTGGTTTTGGCACGTAAAACCCCATAATTTAATTTAATTATCGTGTCGAGACAACATCACAGCCACAACGGTGTACGGTTTCGTTTACTTCTTTTTTCTTGTTGATTAAAAAAGTACACAGGCTCCCCACCAGACAAACAGCTTGCGCGTTTAGGTGCATTCAGGTGCAGCTGTAAAGCTCCAGTGATGGTCGAAGATGTCACCTGGATTTCACAAGTTGCGTCAACCGATAGGGCGCGGAGAATGGTTGCATGCGTTATCGGTAGTTGTCGACAGCGCGTGAAAATGGTCGCCGATAACGCGAGGAACTCTCATTTCAAAAGCTGCGGGCCATTTATTGCGTTCTTTTTTTTTTCAGTATCTCTTCGGGGTGTGTTCTTTTGTCTTTCTTTCGTTTATCTTCGTCAGATGACTAACGCGGCACTTTATCTCATTGCCTCAGCCTCGACCGCTAGGCAACTAAGGTGCAAAAGCAGCGCGTTTAAGCAGCAGGCAAAACAAAAGAAAATAACAAAGAAAAACTGAAACGCTGCATCGAGCAGATACTGTCGGCGAAATCTCGACTCTTATCGGCAAAAGCGAAATAGAAAGCGCCCCCGAAGCCAACGCTGCCGCAGGATCAACGCACAGAGATGACGAAACCGTAGCGATAAGAGTCAAATGTGACACCTTTCTTGCGAAGCATAGATAAAGCACCTCAAGAGAAAAAAATAAGGATAAAACGCATACGAAAGACGAATTCTGCTGAGGCAGAGTCGTGCCATAGCGAGTTGCCCGCAGAGAAAGCTGTCGTAAGCTCAATGCAATGCGATTACGAAACTATAGCAATAAGAGTCAAGCGTCACACCCCTTTTCCTGCGAAGCTGAGATAAAAAAAAATGAGGGACTAAAAAAAAAGACGAAGTGGCCGGATACGAAAGACGAGCGCATTGCAAAGCAGCGCCTAACGTATCGAGCTACTTTTATCTGAGCGAGCATGCCCCCTCCCCCCCCCCCCCACACGCTGGGTCCTTCCCCTTCCACAAACAGTTGCAGAACAGGGTGAAAGTTTGCACGTCACTGTTGTCCAAACATGCTGGCGAATACCAGAGTCCGCCCTCCTCCCACTCCCTCCCTCCCTTTCCTTTTCTTTTTTTCTGACATCGGGACACAGGAAGCGCAGAGAGTCATAGCGAGGTGAAGTCAGCTAGCCTATCCAGAAAGATGACGAGGTAGCGGATGAAAAAGAACAGGAAAGTGCCTAGCCGGTTAAACGTGACTGCTACGCAACGCCCGAACGAAGACGAGCGACCTTTTCGAAACCCCGGCCACGACGAGACGATCCTTCTTTTGTTCGCCCGGTGATGATACGCTCTATCATACCCTTACGAGCGGGGCAAGCTGGGCGACCTGATAAAGCTGCATTGTAAAGGATAAAGAGCGCAGAGAAAGACGCGGACTGAGAGAAGAAGAGGAAAGAAGACGTAACAGGTGCATACATCCTTCCGAGAACCACTTTAAGTAACGTGAGCTTCAGCTGCCACTCCCAGGAGACGGCGACGAAGGCGCAAATGAAGTTCCTGCGGGCAAGCGACCTGTCTGAGCGAATGTGGCACTCTCGCGTTCCTTTGCGTGTGTGTTGGTGTTCTTGCTTTTCCTCTCCCTCTCTCTTCCTTCATGTGTGCTTTTCTTTCTGTATTTTTCTGTCTCCCCTTACCCCTTCCTCAGCGCAGGGTAACAAACTGGACATCAATCTCCTGGTTAAGAGGAACCTTTAGCTCGGGTGCACCTACCTAAATGCGTGTAAAAGAAGAATTCCTTTTTCTCGGCAACCACTGCACCAAATTTGACGAGGTTTGTTGCATTTAAAAGTAAAACTGAAATTATAGTGACTGGTAGTTTGAAATTGTTCGTTTAAGCCGTGCATTTTTCACTAAAAAATTGGCACAAAACGCAAACCTTCAGAAAACGGAACTATCAAGTTTACAACTCTAACTCAGCAATGAAAAATTACATCACAATTATGTGAACTGTATCTAATAGCATATCTAAAGCGGACGAAATTAATTTGTTCCACGTGAATGTCAAAAAATTTATTAATATGGAAATGCAGCTTTTTCAGAACCCTTCTGTACAATGTAACGAACTCACGTAAGATACAAATTAACATATCGAATTTGTCCGCTTCGAATGTTATAACATACGCCGCTTACAGAACGGCGATACCTGTTTTCGATGCAGAGCTATTAATTTGTAAACTTCGTGCTTCTACTTTTCTCGAACTTTCACATTTTTTGAAAATGATTTGTAACGAAATTCACTCCCTAAATCAAAATTCCGCTTCGAATAGTCAATAGAATTTAACTTTCTCTCTCAAATGCGACAAATTTCATTAAAATTGGTCGAGGGGTTCTCTCCGAAAAGCGTTTCCGCGTTTTACATGTATTTGAATCGCCCGCGTCGGAGTTAGCCCCGTGCTAAGCTTCCTCTTAACCTCCCTACCGTTCGCATCTCTTCATCTGTTCTTCCTTTTTTTTTAAGCGTTAGCTCCTCCCCGATGAGCCAACCCTTCAATCATTAGACCATTCGTTTGAATGAGTGCGGGGGAAATCGTGCTGAGGGCGGTGTAAAGGAATACAAGGAGACGGTAGACTATTGGGGAGGGAGAGGCAGTTGATGCATCATGTGGTGTGGTTGAGCGGAAATACGGGCGGGAACAAACGGAGTGGACAAGACAGACGAGGGTTTTAGGAAGAAGTGAGAAAAAAAAAAGAATTTGGTGTGGTGAGGAGGGAGGCGAGGGAGGGGTGGAGGCATCGCGCGCCTCAAGCCGCGTGAGGACAGTGTACTACGTTTAACGGATCGGCTCTTATCTACCCGTCTCGTGCTCCCCCAAAATGTGTCGGTGAACTACTTTGCTGTACGCGTACTTGTGCGCAACAAAACAACGAGCGGTCTTCACTGCATTACCCGCACGCCACAGGCGCATAATCCTTTTTATTTATGAAAGAGAAACACTAACTTTTTATTCTATTTTTTTGCCTATCTGGCCACCTTTTGCGCATCTGGTGCGTCTATTTCTCTTCGACTAGACTTCGTCGATTCCGGTGACGATGCAACTGTAAAATAGCACGATCTCACGTAACCAAATTATAGGGACATGTAAGGTAACGGGTTATCGAGCGTAGGGTATAGCAGATTATAGGGCAAAGGAATTACGGGGAAGCACAGGGAAGTATAGGTTGTTATGGGGCATGCGATATGCGATAAAATTAGAAAATTCGCAGGTATGATAATCAGGGGTCCCGTGTCGCAAGATAACGGTACTCGGAGTTCCATTGGGGAGGCCTTCTTCCTACCATGAAAAGAAATGTTGCCGCTGCTGCTGCTACTGCTGCTGCTGCCGATGATGATGATGATGATGATGATGATGATGATGATGATGATGATGATGATGGGGAAAGAGAGCGAAAGAAAGTTGCACCCCCACGCAGCGAAATTACAGGGGATTTAAAAGAAGCTAGCACCTTCTCTCAGAATTGTTATCGACGGCTTCTACGGGAATTTTCGACAATCTCACGAATTCTCGCGGAGTTTATGCAACCTTCAGCGAACTCTTGTTGGTGGAGGCGTTGAATTAGAATCCGAAATTTTTCAAAGCTTTGGTTTCATACAAAGAATACTTGAGCGAAATATAACACTGGCAGTCGCGCAACCACCTTTGGGTGTCGTGGGTAATGCATGGATTGTGGCGAAGTGCACAGTTTGGCACAGCTTCGCTAGCCCACTCGGCCCTCGGGAAATGTTAACTACGCGGTCTATGCAGCAGTCTGTAGACTTTCTTCCATAAAGTGTATAAATCGTCAATATAGAGCTTCTGCGGATGCTCAGATGTTAACTACCAATATTCTCTTTCTTCCTTTGACTTCTAGAACAGCGTCAGTCATTTAGTCAAATTCGCTGCTTCACGATCAAGAAGCATGCACATAATGATTGGAACGAAAGCCAACAGGCTGACTGCAATGACACACTCATAATACAGTGACTAATTCGTCATCAGCATCAAAGTTTTAGAAAAATGCATGCAAGCCTTCGTGCAGATCAGTCGGTAATGTGTTGACGTTTGTTCATTATTTGTCGTCGAAAAATGCCTTGGTAATGAATTTCATGAGTTCTCGTAATTTTTTGCTAAATAATTTCGGCGATTTTCGTTGTTTCACGAATAAAACTCGGGTCGTTGCGTTAAGTTGCAGTCCGTCCCAAATTTTAGCGCGACGAAATTACACGCGCATCACAACGTGCACGCAATGCTGTACGCATGAAGTTGTCGCCGTCAGTTGCGCAGAAGAAGAAAAGAATTATGGGGTTTTACGTGACAAAACCACTTTCTGATTATGAGGCACGCCGTAGTGGAGGATAGCGGAAATTTTGACCACCTGGGGTTCTTTAACGTGCACCTAAATCTAAGCACACGGGCGTTTTCGCATTTCGCCCCCATCGAAATGCGGCCGCCGTGGCCGGGATTCGATCCCGCGACCTCGCAGTGTATATATATATATATATATATATATATATATATATATATATATATATATATATATATATATATATATATATATATATATATATGTATGTATGTATGTATGTATGTATGTATGTATGTATGTATGTATGTATGTATGTATGTATGTATGTATGTATGTATGTATATAGCTGAGGAGATCACGCTGGCCCCGGTAGTAAAATGAAGAAGAAGTGTACGACGTACGGTGAATAAGCACAGTATATTGCACTGACATTTCGGCTGGCTGGCGAACCGGCCTTTGTCAAGGTCCTTGACTTTGACACGGTGTTCGTGGGAAGTGGTGCCTCTTTGACGACTGTCGCAGCTGGTCACGCGAGACTTCGAGACAACAACGCCGGAACGGCGCGCGCGGCCTCGGTTGCCAACAACAGCGCTGGTTGCGCAGTGTTGCGATTGCGCGAGTCTGGCGCACGGGGCGCCCCTGCTGGTTGATTAAATGCGTGCGCCTGCTCGAGACGTGCATACGCTAAGTGACTAATTCCTCTCGTTTTCATCGTTGTTGTTGTTGTTGTTTATTTGTCTTTTCTTCGATCTCTTTCTTTGTTTCCCTTGCGTAGTGTATCACCTCGCTCGCGTCCTCATTCATTTTCTGCCGGGAATCAGTAAGCGTTACTGGCGCCGACCACGTGTGTGTTACAGCAAACGATCGCAGGTGGCGCTTCAAACTCTTGAGAACACCCGAGAGATTGTAAGGGCTTGGTAGCGCCCGGTTCTTCCCTTCCTGTCATCATGCGCGAAAGAAAGAAAGAAAGAAAGAAAGAAAGAAAGAAAGAAAGAAAGAAAGAAAGAAAGAAAGAAAGAAAGAAAGAAAGAAAGAAAGAAAGAAAGAAGCACTCACATAAGGTCAGAAATTTTGTGAATTCGCTGTTGCTAGTTCCTGCGTAACTTAAATCTGCCCAAGTACGATGTCCCGTGACCTCAGAAAAAAGAAACGAAGTACCCGGTTCGATCACCAGTCTGAGTGTTTCGAGTTATTCTTAATAGACCCACGTATAAAACTGCCGATTCCGGCGAGTCTGGTTTGTGCACATGGTTGTGCCGTAGCAGCACAACCATGTCAAATTTCCGCAGCAAACTAACGAATCACCGACTCGTAAGCCCGATAACTCCTAATACCTATACTACCGTCGAGTGAGCTCTCGCAAACACGGCCACTACCACTCGTATCGACAAACTTGCCAGAGGCTTGCCGAACTGCGCAAGCCTCTGAACGCCGAGCGCGAGTCTAAGTGTAGCTCCGATTGCCTCGTGCTGCGATGACGGTGTTTATTGGCATCCACGTTGAAACGGGGCGGCGAGAAGTCCTCACTTAACCTGCTTGACGTAATGAAGTTTAACTACAAGTTCTCTCTACCCTCTCTCCCTCTTCATCCCCCTACACCCTTCCCCAGTGCAGGGTAGCAAATCGGACGTGCGTCTGGCTAACCTCCCAGCCTTTCGTGTCTTCTATTTCTCCCTCTCTCTCTCTGTCTCTCTCTCTACTACATCCATGGCTATCTAGCCTTTTGCTTAGCTGATCTCGATCTCAACTGTCGTATTTAAAACCACTGTCACTACATTGCAAAATTATGTAAACTTGCAATGACTCCGCTTATATCAATCTCTTCAGTGCTTTCTCTTCCACCAATATTCTAATCCTCTCTTATCTATCGAGATAGCTGACTAGTTAATCTGTCCATCTTCTTCGAGTCCCAACGCTTCTGGAAGGTGGACACTCCCTACTGATCTCGCTGGGTGAATGTCTTGGCAATAATTCCATTACGATATGCCGAGTCGTTTCCGGACTTTTATTTTCCTGTGTGTCTTTCTTTTTTTGCGGCACGGATGTGCCCTTACCTGTGGCGCACATTTGCTCCGGTATATTATTTTTTCCCCTTATTTTCTTTTTTTTTTGGCCTCAGACAGCCAGCTCGGCCTCAAATACCAAGGCACTCTGCTTTGCGTTATCATACAGATTTTCCCTGCCTGTTCTCTTTCTCGCGATATTTTTTAAATATCCGTTGTCTTTTGTGTTTGCATCGTTTGCATCCAATGCTTGGCGCGACGACGGTACCATCTGTGCAGGCGACAGAGGTATGATCGAGTAGCGGCTTCTTTCCTCTACACAACCATACCAGAGCAGGGCACGCTGAAGCGATATTATAAGCGGTACAAGAGGTAAGCCATATTAGCATTATATATTTTCGGCCCATTTCGTTGCGCACATGTAACGTTACATGTAGTTTTAGCAAACCCCCCCCCCCCCCCCTTACGCTGACCTAAATGAAGAAAGAAAACCGTTGACACCAAATATAAATCAAATGAAACAAGATTCTACAAATCGGTTCTTTCCTAAGCGATTCCAATAGACGCCAGGTTTCCAGGCAGCACGTTCGACTATCCAAAAGAACGCGATCAATCATCGTGGGATCAATCAGGCGAGGCACGTGGATAACGGGCGGCGAACAGCGAACTGTTGAGGAAGCGCAGATAAGCCCCGCTCGCGGAGCACTCTTACGCGTACTATTTGTCAAAAAAAAAAACTTTTTTAAACAACCCGTGCGGTACGACACCACCGCTGGCTCAAAGCCTGGAATCGCCATCCATCTTACGCCCACACAGCGGTACGAATTCTTAGATCAATAAACGAACTCTCGTCCTGACTACCCAAAGATTTGGAGCGAAGTTTGCGAAACGAATGGATTGAATAAACGGCTGTAAAATACTTGCATCCCGAGGTTCTACCGCGCCGTAGCAGGGCCGGCGAAAAGATAGAGTGAACGTTCAAATGTGTCTGATAGTATTCGGCGAGGTTGGCTGTTTGATGCCGTCGGAAAAAGATGGTGCACGCCTATGTGAATAAGGGAACGCGGAAATTGGCTTATGTGCATGGGTGAATTAGGTGTATTACGCCTTCAAGTGCAGCGTATGCGTATACGTGCAAAAGCATGTGTGTACAAATGTCGTAATTTAAGATGTGTGTTTTAAAGCAAAGTAACAGCGCAACCGAAAATTGAAGATTCGAAATTGCGTCAGTGTCACCACCTTCTCACTTTGTTCTCCGCCTCTGTCGCTCGGCATACCTTTGCCATGTGCTAAATGTCGTGTATTTTTTTTTTCTAAAGGGTCGTGTGCTGAAAATTCTCAGTGTTCAGGCCCGCAAAATGTAGGTTTTCATTCCACCTTCGGAGCATCCCATCACAAAGATATTATTTCCGCAGTCACTACGTTAACTATACTTGTAGACAACTGCTTGGCATCAATTTTCTCTCGGTGTTGAAAAAGCGGGCCTCTCATTGGTGACTCGATCGATCGCGTCACTGTGGCCGCCCTGCCCTCGAGGACCCTTCCGAAAGCGAGCCACGTCACCATTCTTCAACAATCCTGAACAGGACTCGCAATTGCCATTTAATTGCGCAGGAAAGCGTCTGGCGAAGATGGCAGACGAGATCTTCCTATAACCCATACGTGTTAAACAAGATCTACCCGGACGTTCAGCCGGAACGCAAATGGTGCCAGGAACTGGCCACCTATGACCACATATAATGGAGCTGTAGCATAGCGCCGCCACCGGCGGATATTATGCGTGATCCTTCTCTCGAGCAGTGGCTTCAACTACCGTGCAGTTCCGTATTGTGGGGACAAGCCCACGCTATATCATATCACGTGGGCCTGCCAAAAAGCAAAAGAAATAACCATAATAGAAAACCCGAGTGCGGAACAGTGGGAGAGGATGCTTTCCAGCGACATCCTGAAAGTCCAGCAAGGGCTAGTAAGGCGTGCTCGCACGGCAGCTACCCTCAGTGGGGCCCTGGACTAGGGGCACCAAACCTGCAAATCAAGATGGAAGAAGCCATCTGAAGAACCGCTAACTCCATATGTAAATAGAGCAAATAAACGTTTTTCACCACCACCACCATCGAGCAGTGGGAGGCCGTGTTGGCCAGCTCAGACCCGGTCGTCCAGACCAGGGCCGTGGAGTGGGCCAGCCAGGTCGCCGTCAGCCATGAGCTGATGGCCATCTAGCACGGAATCGTCCGCACATGCGTTCTGACGAAAATAAAGTTTTTCCATCCATCCATCCATCTGAAAGTTTACGTGCCAAAACCACAATCTGATTAAGAGACACGCAGTAGCGGCTAGCGTTGGTTACTTTTGACGGCCTGAGATTGATTCCTTTAACGTGCACCTAAACCTAAGTAAGCGGACGTTTTTTTTTCTTTTTTCTTCATTTCGCCAGCATCGAATTTGCGGCCACCGCTATAGGAATCGAACCTGCGACTTCGAGCTCAGCGGCGCGACGCACCGTGCTGGTCTCGAGGATTTAAGAATGAAACTGCGTTGATCGAACGCCAACATATTGGCTCCTCTGTTTTCGGACCCCATCAACACCTCTTTCTCTGCCACTCCCCTTATCCACAACGCCATTGTACAAACAAAAACTTGACAGACAGACTTCTTACAACTGCACCAGTACACCATGCTGTCAAAGTACCACAAAAAATAATTTTTAATTGTCAAGATCCAACGCACTTGAATCTATGTGAAGTGATACTTTCGTCAAGCGGCTAAATGATATGCTATCAATTTTCCCAGTTCCTTCCAGCAGTTTTGACGTAAAAGAAGCTGGCTCAAGCATGTGCTCTCGTGCGACCGTGCTACGTCACGTGACAAATCTTATATTTGCTTGTGGACTCCGGATAAACGAAACTATAGCTTTAAGCGGCAATGTCGGACAAACGGGCCGATGTTACCGACTGTCTATCCCGGTGCGTATATTACACATACTACCTCGGCTAAGCTTATTTACATTTATTTCATCGCGAAGCTGCATTGATTAGATTAATTGGTTCCTGGGGTGTAACGCACCAAGGCCGTCCAGAAACTATCAGGCACGTCGTAGTACAGGGCTCTAAGGTAATTAAAAAAAGTATGGGCATTTACGTGACAAAACCTGAATTATTTTCAACCAGCCAGTGTTCTTTGACGTCGTCATAAGCCAAGGTACGCGTAGTGAGGCTGCATCACGACTCACTCTTACCTTGGAGATGTGATTCAGTGCTACTAGCAACGACAGCCAATGCATAGCTAGGAACGGCGTGATTAATTGAAGTCGTAACTCTGGTCATCGGACTAGTTAAGCAAACGAGCGCCGACTCCCCAAGAAATTGTGTCATTTGCCAACGATACCCTTACAAATACACGATCTTACACTTACACGTACGCTCCACGTACTTAGCTTACACGTACGATCCCACAAATCACACGTGATTACAACACGCTCGAGACCAAATGAGTCGCCGCTGTGCGTCGCGGTGAAACGCCATCCCAGCGAAAAACCAGGACAGCAAAGTGTCAACATTTACTGGGCTTCTCAGTGCCGCGTATCGCAGTTCCACTTGGCATCTCAAGGGCAGCTGAACTGGAACACTTGACATGATATGACATGACATGACATGACATGACATGACATGACATGACATGACATGACAAGAACTTTATTTGAGTCCTGAGGGAATAAGATCTTGGGGAGCCAGAACCGAAGACTCCCGAAGGTCAAGTCGGTGGCTCGGCCCACGATGGGACCGGGAGATGAAGTCCCGCCGCAATGTCGTGGGCCCTCTGGACAGCCTGGAGTTGAATGTGGAGATCGCTGCTCTCGAGAGGTTCCTGCCATTGTTCTTTCGTGATGGGTGGAGAGGCGTTAAGGGCTGGGCACAGCCAGAGCATGTGGTCAAAGGAGCATGAGTCATGACCACATTTGGGGCACGACTGTGAGTGTTCAGGATCTATCTCGTTGAGGGATCGAGGAGTGGGATACAAACGGGTTTGCAGGAGTCTGAGTGTGGTAGCCTGAGGTTTGTTCAATTTGGGGTGAACACTTCAAACTGTATTTGTCAACCCCACTTCTCCGATGGTGTGCTTGGGACAGCAGCACCAATCTGTTACCGCAACGTCGTCCAAGAAATATTGCGTCATACCGAGGGCATGTTAACACTGCCCTGACACGGGACAAACAGACCGCAGGTTCAACCGGGCAATTATGTTCACTACACTTTATGTTAACTATTATGTAATTATGTTCACTACACGAACAACCGCATAAATTACGGCCTTGACGCCCCGATAAATCGCCACCACAAAGTTAGCGACCGTAAAAAATTTGCCGATAAAGCTGTTCACGACTTTTCTTTGCTAACTTTACGAATCACCCACTTGTAAGCCCGATCACTCCTAATACCTCACTAACTACACTACACTAACTTTAGTAAGAGCGTTGAACATATCCTGGTGGTTACGTCCCGCCGCAGAATGTCAGTAAAATACAAACACACAGTTGAAAGAAAAACTCGGTCGTTTGTCTTCCTTCTTTTTTTTTTCTATATCGGGTAAGTAACAGCGATTTCTCATTTGTACATTGTCAGATAACTCACACGCGAAGCCGCAAGGTACATTACATTTTTTTTTTTTTCGCCGACCTTCCCCGAAGCCACTCGAAAGATAGCGGTATATAGGTCCCGGCAATGCGCCCACATTGCAATGGCTACGGCCACTGGGAGCCTAGGGATGTCCCACGAGTCTTTGCTTCAACGTAAGATTTAAAAAAAATTAAATTAACGGGGTTTTACGTGCCAAAACCACTTTCTGATTATGAGGCACGCCGTAGTGGAGGACTCCGGAAATTTCGACCACCTGGGGTTCTTTAACGTGCACCTAAATCTAAGTACACGGGTGTTTTCGCATTTCGCCCCCATCGAAATGCGGCCGCCATGGCCGGGATTCGATCCCGCGACCTCGTGCTCAGTCAACGTAAGATTAAGCGGCGAACCTCGGGCGCACGTGTGACAATACGCAAACGAAACAAGCGCTGAATGCCTGCTTTTCTTCGACTTCTTTTTTTCCTCGGAAGGGTGCGAAATTGTTTTTTCTTTCTTTTCGAGTATCCGACCAGGGAACGCTATGCTGAAGAGCGTCAAATTACGCCGTATATTGTCACATTCCACTCTGTTAGCTTTTCTAGCCTATGAGAGTGGCCGTCGCGGCCCTGTGAGTCAATCAGTCCTAACAAGATGGCAAATTTGACAAGACGAGACAATTGGAGGGGATCCAGAATGGCAGCCAAGATAAAGCCTTCGTCAACGACCCATAAAGTCTTACTTCATCTGTCGGTATTAGAGGAATAAGGAGAACAGAGGAGATCAATGTTTTGTTGCAACATGAAGCCAGCAATGAAGGCAAGGAAAGCATAGGGGAAATTAACAGACTTTTTTGTCTATGAGAATGTCGAAACATTTAGGAAAGGGTTATATGAAACTGGAATAAACGCAAATCGCCGCTGGCAGGAAGGAATACTAATAGAGCTCCGACCATTTTTTTCAAAAATGCCCACGAGATTGTCCTTCAAATGTTATCTGCTTCTCTCGTCCACCTTTTTCGTGGCTGAAAATCGATTGCAACCCGTGGTCCCAACGTGCTCGGAGAGCTAAGACAACATGGGCACCGAAGTAGCAGATGAAAGGAAGCAAGTGAAAAGCAGAGAGGTTAACCAGATTAAGTGTCCGGTTGGCTACTCTGAGCAGGGGGATGGAGTAAGGGGGCAGGAAAGACAAGAAACAGAGAAGTCTAGGCACAGAAAGACATCGAGATGTTTGCGCAGTACGTTTAAGAGCGAGTGAGATCGTCAACACGAGTGCAGGTGTCACACGAGTCCGGGTAAATTTGAGTGTCCAGCCTCATGCTCGTCATTGTCAACGAGCTTGCCCCAAATAATACGTCCCCAAGTGAGTACGTGAATTGAAGGCTTGAGTAACATACAATCGGGTGAAGAGGGGGAGGGGGGAGGGGGGCGTAGTTGTGAGTACGAGTGCGAGGTACTTGAATGCCGACGACATCATTCAGGGCAACGTGCGGGCCTTTATGCAGACATCTTTCGGACCTTTCGACGTCCGTGACTTCAACGAACAAATCTATTCACAGGAGCAATACTTGCGGTATACTTGTTAAGGAAAAGAGAGGCGCAGCAGAGGACGGCAGAGAAATATGTGGTGCGATAAAATGAAGAAATTTGCAGGCATATGATGCAATTGTAGAGGCAATTGCACAGAGGCAATTGTAGATCGTTGGCAGATACCTTCGTTTCACGATAGACTATTATTATTATTATTGGAGTACGTTTAAACAATGCACCCATACAGGTGTCGATGCTTTTCGAATCGTTCATCGTTGACTTCGGGTCCGTCCGGTTTTGTTTCGAAGCGGCAGTTCGAAGCGCTTGCTTTGTTTATTTAGAGCGGTTTCTCAAACCCCAAATTAACGAAAGAATACTTAACTGTCTCTCGGACCCAATATGAGCACTCCCGGTGCTTGCGCAGTGCTATATTATATGCAACACGCATCAACGGGGAGAACATGAATATCGACCAGGAAGAAAAGCATTTTTAATATATGGGGTTTTACGTACCAAAACCACTTTCTGATTATGAGGCACGCCGTAGTGGGGGACTCCGGAAATTTTGACCACCTGGCGTTCTTTAACGTGCACCTAAATCTAAGTACACGGGTGTTTTCGCATTTCGCCCCCATCGAAATGCGGCCGCCGTGGACGGGATTCGATCCCGCCACCTCGTGCTCAGCAGCCTAACACCACAGCCACTGAGCAACCACCTCGGGTGAGGAAGAACAGCACAAACCACACGTCAGTCTTGTGTTTTCCCTCCCGGTCGGCGTGCTGTACGCTTATAGCTTAAGAGCAATAAACGTAGACAACTTAGCTCAACTCGTCACTCTGTTAGTGAATCCACTATCAACAACCACAGTCACTGGCAAACAAAGATGGAAGCTATGACGTCGTTAAACGCGTTGTCAACTAACTCTCCAACGGAGTTTGACCGGATGGGCTGCAAGTTTTCAAAGGCAGTTATAAAAGAAATGCGGCCGCCAATTTCCACGCGAACGGTAAGTCGCTCAGCAAATTTGGGTGTTTGTCTGGCAGTCACGAGGTCCACCAGACGGGTTCAAGCGTCATCCAACATCGTTCACCAAAATACTACGATTAATGTCGATGTGAGGCGTGCACGTATAGGCTGTTAAAAGGACAGTATACGTACTTGTACGACTTGTCGGGCGTCATGGGTGTCATGGGCAGCCGTGGGTCATAACAGAAGCGTTCTTTCAGAGCACGTTCCACGAGCGATACACCGCGAGGTCAGCGCAAGCAGGTTGGCTATGCAGTACTAGCCTGTCTCCGAAGGCGCTTCAAGGCCTAAGGCACACCGCCAGCGCCGCCAAAACAAACCGTGGGCGTGCACAGTCATCGCACGCCTCCCCTCGAACGTGTACATGGCACCTCCCAGTCGCACGTTCACAAAATCACCACCCGGCAACCACCGCAACTTGAAGAATTGTAGGGGGTCGACACTCAAAGGGAAAAAAAAATTACAGAAACGCTAAGGAAAGAAATGTGTTGAGCTGTCTGAGTAAATTTCACCTTTCTGCAAAACACACACACAAAAGCTATTCTTAGGGTAAGAAGATGCTCGGTAATCTGGAAAAAAGAAATTCGCAAGAAGTACGGATGGGTCGAGACGTTTGCATCGAAGAGAGAGAGAGAAAATAAGGCAGAGAAAGGCAGGGAGGTCAACCAGAGGTAGAACCGGTTGGCTACCCTGCGCAGGGGGAAGGGTTAAGGGGGATAGAAAGAGAAACAGAGTGGAAGCTGGAGATAGAAAGAAAGGGAGACAAGCACGAACAAACCGCGCACACTACAGAGCGGTAGGGGGCGGAGTTTCAGCAACAGCAGCTAGTGGTGACGCCATGTCTTTTGACAGTGTCTACACCAGCCGAGTTAATTTTTAATTGGTACAGATCGACTACGTTGCATTCCAAATGAGTCAAAGACGGAATTCTGCAAGTTTGGAGAAGATTTATTGAGCCAGAACGGCTAAAATACGTAAAAAGTAATTTGAAATCGGTTACGTCACACTGGCGTACCGACGCTGCGGTTCGGGCGCGACATTTAAAAACTTAACAATAAGCTGACCTTTTCTTTTTATCGACTAGTAATCGATCAATTACCGCGAAATTGACGAAGAGTTTTATGCTTTATGCATGGTTGGCATGCTTGTTTTGAGCTTGCTCTTTGTTGAAACGTACGTTGTTCTGTATGTCGTATGGGTGATTTCGATTGAATATATACGCACTGTTCGCTTCACTTTGCTGAGCGATCGTATCATCTGCCTTGAGGGGGTGTGAGCTATTGCATTTTTTTTTACTTGCTTACGCTGGTATGAGCCATTGCATCGTTACTTACCTACGGGGGTATGAGTCATTGCTGATTATGATTATTTTTTGTAGCACACGACTAGAACCGCGACTTTTTCAATGCCATCACGCAACGAGCCACGTAAGGTTTTCGCCTTAATAAATTGATGCAGCTTATGCTAACTCTTGAGGACTCTCATGAGACCATTTTTATTGCGAAGCAATACTACTTTAGGTCGCACTTCAGCCCGTTCCGTGGCGAGGCGGTGGTAGGCACCATTGACCTTTAGCGTGACCTCGCTGCGTGACGTCACACCACGTGACCTAGAGTGACGTCACACCAGATGTGTAAAAACGGGGCCCCATCTCACGCCGTCGCGAGGCGAGGCGGCAGCCACCAACGGCGGCCTAACTCCCGCTCCTCTCACCAGGGGCGCTACGGTCGGTGTGACGTCACACCAGCTGTGTAAAAACGGGGCCCCATCTCACGCCGTCGCGAGGCGAGGCGGCAGCCACCAACGGCGGCCTAACTCCCGCTCCTCTCACCAGGGGCGCTACGGTCGGTGTGACGTCACACCAGCTGCGTAAAAACGGGGCCCCATCTCACGCCGTCGCGAGGCGAGGCGGTAGCCACCAACGGCGGCCTAACTCCCGCTCCTCTCACCAGGGGCGCTACGGTCAGAGTGACGTCACACCAGCTGTATAAAACAGCTCCGCTTCTCTCTCCAAGGCAGTCATACAGCCAGATATTACGATGGTGCCTACGCACAAGGCAGCTCGGCAGAATGCAAAGAGAAAGCGTCAGCGAGCTACGGAGACGGAAGAAGAACGAGAAGAACGACTTTCTCAGCGACGTGCCCAGTATGCAGCTCGGTGACAACGTGCAACCTCCTCTGTGGAAACAGCAGAAGCAAAGGAAGAAATGAGTTTGCCCGACAGTGAGTCTCCTTCTACTAGTTCAGAACGCTGGAACGCGACTAAACGGCAGAGGCGTGTCCAAGAAACCCCGGAACAGCGGCAGCAGCGGCTCGAGAAGGAACGTGCGTTTCGAGAGAAGGAAAACGAAAAGCGAAGAAAACAGCGTGCAGAAGAAACACCCCAGCAGAGACAATAGCGTTCGAAGAAAAGATGCTTCGCAATCACCAGGCTTAACCAAGCTAAGCAACGGCCGTTTTTTTTAACTACATAAACTGCCGACACAGGCTTCCAAAACATATTTACCTTATTTCTTACGCAGACTTTGTGCCCTTCCTCTAAAGCCTATTGCGTTTTCAGCACACGCTGCGTGACATATACAACAGGCACAGTGCCCATACACATTACGTGCACACGTCACGCGAGCAAGCACGTGTGCAGATAGTGCAGGACATGGTGCTGCATACTCGTCATTTTCCCAGGCCTTCCACCAAGCCCAAGTGGCTGACGGAACTCCAGTGGAGTTCTGAAAGTAAGTTACGTGGAAAATTCGCGAGGCACCACGTACGCGCGAGCTACCGACATGATAGCTTCGGTTTGTAATTCGAAGGTGTAATTCGAAGAATTCTGTTTCGAGAAAAACTTAAAGACAGCCTTTCGAGGGACAATGATTCGCGCGCATGCCGAAGAAGGTCAACGTGCGACGTCCTTGGGACATCCGCGGTATGTTATGTCCAAAACAGGTACACGCGCAATATCCTTGGGGCACTCGCGGTAGGACATCCAAAACTGGACGTCCCTAAGATGTCCGATTTGTCTCAGAAACGGTGCGCCCTACCGGAACTCGGCGGTTCTGGTAGGGCTGAAGTTTGTGAACTAGATTTCTTGGGTTTCGTGGGAGCTTTTCAGGGCATTCAACTCACAGAGGTGTGGAAAAGGTCCGCTCTCAGATGCCTGTATCACACACGTGTCTCGGCTGAGAGTGCTCGGTGTGTTTCTTTGCGTCAAATCTTTCTTGGCGAACGAACCGCACCTTCCCCAAACTTTGCAGAGCGTGGCTGCTGCTGTATCGGTAAATAGACAAAAGATAATGGAATGGACTTTTCTTTCTTCATATACGTGTAAATCGGTTGCTCTGCAAAGTTCTGCAGAACTCCAGAAACTCCCGTCCGCACGCCAAATTTGCGCATCTATTAGACGCCTCTTTTCTCGGAGCCAATGCGGGGACTTCACGGCAGTGCCACTACACAAGGCATCGTGTCAAAAAAAAAAAAAAAGAACAGGAAAAGCGAGACAGGAGCGGTATGGCCTCATTACGCGTTTCTCAGCGTTCGCACGCACCGGTGCACAATGCATTTCGAAGGCCGCGAGCAGGCTTCGCGGCGGCTCCGCCAGATGGCGCCAACTGTTCTTACGGAGAGGAAAAAGCGAAATCAGGAAAGAAACAATTTACAATAACTCAAAGGGAAGCTCATTACTTTTCGAAGCGAGATCGGAATGCCTTGAAACACGCACATATAAAGCGAGATATAAGAGGGAAGAAGAAGCATGTGCTTGCTGCGGTAAAGCTAGAGACACGATGGGGCACGTTTTCTTAGAATGTGAAGACGTCTGCCCAGCGGTCGGTTTAGGCACCACTGGCCTCCTTGAAGCCCTTGGATTCAGCGAGAGCAGGAGAAAAGTAAACACGTCCGCAATAGAGATTAGTGAGAGGCGATTGGAAGATTGGTGGAAGAAAAGTAAGGGAAACGACAGAAAACGGAGACATACAAAAGCAAAGTTCGCAATAGGTGGTCAGAAAATTGGTTCTGGGAGTTCATATTGGTTTTTATCTCTATTTCCTTTTTAACCTAGGTAGGGCATTAGGCAGTTTAATAGCAAGAGCTTGGTGGCGCAACCCACCACCCCGTTTCAAAGGGGACGCTCATAACACACACACCCACACACACCCACATCCATCCATCCGTCCGTCCGTCCGTCCGTCCGTCCGTCCGTCCGTCCGTCCGTCCGTCCGTCCGTCCGTCCGTCCGTCCGTCCGTCCGTCCGTCCGTCCGTCCATCCATCCATCCATCCATCCATCCATCCATCCATCCATCCATCCATCCCATCCCATCCCATCCCATCCCATCCCATCCCCTCCCATCCCATCCCATCCCATCCCATCCCATCCATCCATCCAACTCAACGCTAAACGCATCCCCGTCGACAGTCATCGTGCGATGAGGTCTGCCGAATTTTTACTGTAGCTGCACCCAACACGCGCCCTCAAAGTGTGGCGTCTTCCCTGTCGAGAAATTCGGTGGCGGCTCAGGCCCCGCCGCCGCCCTACGTTCCAGCACCCCGCATTCCAAGCGCATGCACCCAGACCACGGATGCAAGAGCCACGGAAGTGCGCTAACAACCACAAGAAAACAAACAAAAAGGTGCGAGGGCACCTAAGCATTTCTTATGAGTTATGAATGCGAAAGCAACAATGTCCAATTGAACGGCGCGGAGCGGTCCTTCGAGTGATGAACTTTTCGCGGGCAAGCGAGCGCGCTGAGACACCTGGCCGACGCCTCCTAGATAGCCCAAGGTCAGTGCGCTTCAATTTGTGACGTCATGCAACCTCGCCCGACTGCCATATAATCTAACGGGGATGCTCCCAAGTAAGCCTCAGTGATGCTGACGTCACCGCTTTCATCACTACCAGGCTTGGCAGTCAATATTTGGGCCCAAGTATCACGGCGTCGTCGCACAGGCCTGCTATCTATAGGATGCGCTGGTTTAGCCCAGCGAGTAAGACGCTCGGCTTCCGAGCGTTGGGCCGTAGATTGGAAACTCAGTACCACCGACGTTCTTCCTTTCGAACTCTTTCTGTTTATTTACACAATAATTTCTCTATAGCGATTACCGAGGCGAAGTTAGAACGCAGGTGATAGCTGGCGCTGACAAGGAACGCGTGGATAACACAGGCTTCCGAGAGCGAGGGTGACGTGGCGTCGCAGCGATGGCCTCTCTCCTCACCCAACAACTAGCGCGTCAGCGCGGCTGCAGGTAAACCCTTTCCCCACTCTGCTCCGTCGAAGCAGGCACGTGACGTGACGTCACAGTCAAAGGGAATTACGGTGCCATTTCGCTGCCATGCGGACGCCGGCTTTTTCGCTCAATGAGCCATTTGATGCTCTCACGTAAAGAAAAACGAAAGAACATAAACGTGAATGTGTGCAAATGCTGCAAAATAAAACAATTACCTACATCCGTTCGTTTACGCTTGCCACACTCTTAAACAATATTGCACCCTTTGTGTCGTATCTTGCCACCCAACAATAATAGCCAGCTGTCTTGCCCGTATTTCCTTTCTCGAATGCTGCGAGCCCGGTACTTTCAAACCACGAACGGCATGCGAGTTATCAGCATGACAGAACATTATGGACAGGAAAGTAGCGAGCGCAGCGTTTTACACACAACGGGCGCAATCTTTTTTTAGAGTGCGCTAGACGTACGAAACTGCCGTCAAATTCTTGCGACAAATAACACATCACGTCGCGATTCTCTAAAAGAAGAAAACGATAAATCCGTTCATCCACAGCTGCGACTACCCAACCGCAGTTACAGGTGATCAAGTTCACGCCAGAAACAGCGCATCAGGATAAGTACGCGAAAGACGAATAACGATTAACGTAATTGAAATGTAGCGCAAACTAAGGGTAGCGGAACACAAGTTCTCGCACTAACAAACTCAGCGGGCGATACCGCTCCGCTCTGACTCACTGCGCTTCCAACTCCCGAACAGTTTAAGGGGTTTGTAGACGAAGATATATATCCCCTCCTTCTAGATTGCCTGCATCACGACACACCAAGAAGCCGACTTAAATCAGCGCTAATTAAATTAGACAGCAGACCTTTCAGTCTAAGGAAACTTTTGGGCCCTTGGCCAACAACGGCCTTACAGAAGAGTGCTTTAAAAGCACTGAAGACTTTTCTTGAAGGCAGCGGTATTGCTGGACGCTATTAGGGCTTTCATTGTTCCCTTCATTTCATTGTCACTGTATATATCCATCTGTTTGTGAATTATGTTCTGTTGACTGTACTGTTGTGACTGTATGTGATAATGCATTTACACGATGTATGTACCACCCGCTGACTAGACAATGTGTTATTAGGCGACAATATCTTTTGTACTTTTGAGACTTTCATCTACATAAGTGTGGAGACATTTACATTGTATATTGTATGTACCATGTGTTCCTTACGTCATAGTCTTCCTGTGGAAATGTTGCGTGATAAGTCCTGGTGCTTGTGTGAAAAGACTATGTGATATGTAACCTTGAACCCTGTACGATGTATGACGGAACCACTCAAGAGATGAGGAGTAGCCGGCGCCTTAAACTGTGCGCCAACATCTCCTTACATCGTATCAATAAAAAAAAAAGCGGGTCACCCGCCGCTGGCACCAATTTTGCCCGCGAACTGTGCAATTTGCGAAGGCGCGCACCGACGCATGGCCGAACAAAAGTGGCACGTACGGTTTCTCGTGTCCGCCCCCCCCCCCCCCCCCCCCACCGCCTCCTACTCACACACACACGCGCGCGTACGCACACCTCTATCTCTCTTCGGCGCTCTTCTTGAAGGGCTTGTTTTCGTTTCGAGGATGACGCTTTTTTCGTCTCGAGGAAGCCCCGCTATGACAAGGCTTAGCGCGAGAGACATACGCGATGACACGCGACAAAACGTCGCGGCGTAGGAGTTCGGCAGAGCTGCTTCTAGACGCGAACAACCCCTAGCTGCAAGCTGCCGTGTAGTTAAACGTCCCGCCTACTCGGTCTCGGTTTGAGTGAAGACCGCGGCTACATTCGGCCCGTCAAATACAGCTTCGCAGTCTTTCTGTGTAATGAAGATGCACTTAAGAAAACGCGCAATTTAGAAGTATAGCGTGCACGTGTTGTAGACGCTGCATATACGTTCGAACGAAGCACTGAAACATTTACGCAACCTGTAATTTTGCAGCTGCGCAACCCCTTAATCGTGTACAGCCTTGCAAAAAAAAAAAAAAATCACGCAAGACAGGCATCTCGAGAGAAATTATGCAAAAGACAACGACAACTGAAGAACACCCAACATGCTCACTCTAACCACTTCCGTTTTAAGATTGTATTGTTAACTTCTCTACTCTTTTTTCATTCTTTTGAAAAACGGTATCTGCTTTATTAGCTCGCTTGAGACCCTTTACACATTATGTTGAGCGTTGCCTTCAATCGTTTTCACGAATGACTCGGAAGCGACTACGCGCAATATTCATCGAAGCAAATCGATTCATCTGCATGCTGAGGAAATGTATCAAAGTGGTTTAAGTGATGCTCTTCGCGTCTGCCTTCAATGGGCACGAATTCGATTCACACGCTACTCCCCTATTCCATCACCTTCCCCTTCCTCCTGGGAGACTGCGCTGACCAGCTCAGACCCGCAAGAGTAGCGACGGCTGATCCGGCGGGCACGCGGAGTGGCGCGAGCCAATGGGGCCCTGAACTAAGGGCTCCACCCTGCGAGGAAGTCGCCCGAACTCACGATAAATAAATGTTTTCCCTCTCTCTCTCTCTCTCTCTCTCTCTCTCTCTCTCTCTCTCTCTCTCTCTCTCTTCAGTCGTCACGGGGAGACGAAAAGGCAGCGTGAAATACGTCTCCGGTGACGCGAACACGGCGTGAACGTCCCGCATATGCACAATCAACATGGCAACCTCCCGCAATATTTCAACCCCGTAGAGTTTCTTTAAACTGAATTATTTCTTCAAATAAATTCTTCAAACAACGATCTAATTATGAGTTTGACCCCCTGAGTTAGAGCGCACCTAAATGCAAATACAGGAGCGCTTTTGCATTTCAAAGGCCTGCAACTCCTGTTCGGAACGATGTAGGCTCAGCTGAGTAAATTATTCAAGAAGCGAGTAAATAAATTACCTCTCAAGGACGCCTCGTCGCTCTTGCTTACGAGAGCATCTCAATAAGTCATCCCGGGCTTTAAATTTAGCGTCGCGCTAATGAACCTCGACGTCACCTAATGTTTATTTATTTGTTTATTTAAAAGGTGCTTACGGCATGTGAGGCATTGGGTAAGTGAGGGACAATTTGAAATGCATGCATGTTGAGCATGGATTAAAAAAAAAAAGATGAAGCGGCAAAGTTTGCCTGCATATGTTTCGCACACAAAGCTCGCCTGCAAACTTGCCGCCATTAGTATTTCTTCCGACATTCCTTTTTTTCTTTCTCTTTTATTTTTAAGCGCGAATGATCATTGTGGGATAGGAGGTGGAACAGTGAACGCTGTTGAACATCAGTGAACCCCTACAGTGAACATCACTCGGGTAGTTCCTCAGCGTTTGTCTTACACACAGGTGTATGGTGGTCAGTTTAACTTAGCAGCCCTGCCCACTGCCCGTGTTTTGTACTGTTTATTTAATTCATTTTACTTCTGAACTAACTGCGGCATGCACCGTAAGAAGCGACGGAGAAGAAAGAAATATATTTTTGGATACTCTTGGTAAAGTGACGTCAAAGCGTTGCGCGAACTCCGAGAGTAAGCCCACAACAAAATGTTTCTTCGCCGCAAACCTACTGATGCGGTGGGGTATATAGTGGCTGTTTTTGCGATGACAGCGAACATATTTTTAGACAAACGATTCTTGTCCTTGAACTGCCTTACTCGACGAGGCGGATATTATGTGCCCGAGGAGCAGGAACGCCGTAATTGACTAATTACCAACGTATTGACTAATTAAGTTCGTTTTTAACTAAATTACCTTGGAGCACGTACCGAAATTTGCAAATTGTAGCCGGGAAGTTCACAAGGGGGATCCAGGCGGAAGGAATTCTTAGGACGACACCACTTTCGAGATCTTATTTCCCCAACCTTGCGAAGAAACACATTGGCATTCCAGTTAAGCTTGTGCTTGAATGCATAAAACGAAGTTTTGTGCAAAAGTCAAGTCGAAACGGCAGTGCATTTTTACCGTTACATTTATTTGCGCGCATCTCGAAAATGGCGTCATGCAAATATTTTTTTTTTTTTACGAGTGCATATCTCTTGCTGCCCTACCGGCTACAACTGTAATACGTGTGGTAAAGTAATTAGCCAAGAAACGAATCAGTGTATTTTAGTAATCAGTCAAATATGTATTCCGCCTTTCCCTGCATACAATGTCCGCCTCCTTGAGTAATGCAGCTCAAGCATTACAGAAATACGCTATCTGTAAAACGTTTTGACAGTCTTCGCCGAAACGTCCGGTATAGTGGCACACAGCACCAGTTTCAGAGCTGTGCCCCTATTGGCTCCAGCGCAAATAAATCCGCGAACTCTCTCCTTGCTTGATTTTCCTTCTACAGGACTTCGAGAGCAGGATGTTACGGAGAACCGTGACGTCACAGGGACACCCCGATACCAAGCTCATGCCTGCTTAGCGTAGCTCCGAATTGTTCTCGTATTTGAAGCGGGAACGCAGGCTCCTTTCCCGGCACGCTTTCCTTGATTCGTGAACCAATCGTATCGGAGCGGTCGGCGACGTCAGCTTGCTACATTCACACCTACGGAAACGGGAATTATCGACAGGAATCGATGCAGCTGTTGATCACTCGGTAGGTAAGTAATAAGTTTAGAGAGAGAGAGAGAGAGAGAGATAGATAGATAGATAGATAGATAGATAGATAGATAGATAGATAGATAGATAGATAGATAGATAGATAGATAGATAGATAGATAGATAGATAGATAGATAGATAGATAGATAGATTAGATAGATTAGATAGATAGATTAGATAGATTAGATAGATAGATTAGATAGATTAGATAGATAGATTAGATAGATAGATTAGATAGATAGATTAGATGGATGGATGGATGGATGGATGGATGGATGGATGGATGGATGGATGGATGGATGGATGGATGGATGGATGGATGGATGGATGGGTGGGTGGGTGGGTGGGTGGATGGATGGATGGATGGATGGATGGATGGATGGATGGATGGATGGATGGATAGATAGATAGATAGATAGATAGGGGAATATAGGGAGGCAGGGATGTTAACCATTCAAAGGTCTGGTTGGCTACCCTACTCTGGGAGAAGGGAGAAGGGGAAGAGAGAGAAGGGAGAGAGAAGACATTTAGGAGGTAAAAGAAAGGTAGGTAGGTGTTTGGTAGGCGTAAATGATAGGAAACTGAGGTAAAAAAAATTAAATAAAAGATAGTTAACCGGTCCATTGACGCCTACGTCGTCGGGCGTTGCACTGTTTGAGGGCAGTATTTATAGACTCCCCGGAAACTTGCATATTCTTCGCCGGAGGAAATGCGCCGCGCGTGACGGCAACGAGGAAACAGGAAGATGCGGCGGGGGAAACGGAAAGGCGTTTCCTGCACGTCAATTTGGGTTCGTGTTTTCTTTTTTCTTTTTTCCTTCAAGAAGAAGCGATCGCACTCAATACAGCCGACACTCGAATTGCCTTAAGCAGCTGGCACCGAAGCGCTTAGCTGAGTTGCCAAGCTGTATGACAAAGGAGGAAATTATTGCATAAGAAAAAATAAAGAGAACTAAGCTTGTCTTCGTGATGATCCCGAATTACTCGCGTTGTTGCCGGTGCGCATCATGGAACTATATGCGACGCTACGCGAGTAATTTATATATGCATTTAATTATTGACCACCCACCCCCTTCGCGCTTCTTGGAAACGACTGGTGGAGCTGATGGACTCATAAAGCTGTGTACGTCGCTAAGCAATTGATTGATTGAGTTATTCATAGCCCGCAAGCAATCGAACAATTGATTGATTGATTGATTGAGTTATTCATAGCCCGCAAGCAATCGAACAATTGATTGATTGATTGATTGATTGATTGATTGATTGATTGATTGATTGATTGATTGATTGATTGGTTGATTGATTGATCGCAAAACCGGGGCTTCAGTGTCTACGGCATTCCGCTGCTGGTCTAGAGTTCGATTCCCAGCCATGTTGTGAGGAAAGTGGACTAAAAAAAACACTTGTATGCCATCATGCTTTGACTATGCGTTAAGGGATCCCAGGTGAATCAAAATTATTCTGAAGGTTGCCAAGACAATGACACGATAGCAACGACGACTTGACGATGACGCCGTCACCCTCGTCATAGTCAGCGAAGCTTATATATATACAGCCTCTTCCCCTGTAGCGGCTGTAGACAAGGCAACTATATGATGTATTGGCTGATATGTACAGCCATCTATCTGTACTATCACTGCAAAGGTACCGTTTGACGGCTCTGTTCTCTACAGGATAACGCGATGAAACAGCAAAGGCCATATAAATATCCTCCCTCCAATAAATTTACGCCGGCATGTCCATCGTTCCTTTAACAACGCGAATGGCTACCTATCAGCGTTCAGCGACTCGCACCACTGGCCAATCATCAGTGGTGCGAGTTTCTTCCTTTCTTTCTTTGCAGTGTTTTGCCACGTTGCAGACGGGCGACGAAACTACTGCGATGACTACGCACGTCAAATGCCAGGCGACGCCACGGAATCCTGGTGAAAACTTGCTCTTTCCTGGTGACTTCCACTCCTTCCGTACAGGACGAATGCTTACAACAAACACGTTTGCTTTGTGTTGCTGTCTACGCGAGTTTACTTTCGGCGTTAGTGTAGCCTTAGTGCACTCATGTGACTGGACATATTGTTTTCTTTTTTTATGATTAGGAGTTGACTTTCAATTATAGTGTGGCATTAATGTACTTACGTGACTGGCATTTGTGTTCCTACGATTTCATTACTTTCGTTATGATTCTTTTTTAAATCTGTATGTCAAAAGCAGCAGCCGGCGCCTGTTAAAGGCGACAACATCTCCTGAATACCACATAATTAAAAAAAGGATATGATTGCGATAAAACACGATCGCACACATGACTACACGCGCGTTCCTACAATGGCGGTCATGTATACAAGCACCTCTCGCCCACCTAGCTATTCGCTCGGAAAGTAATTGCGTGTATTCGATTTGCTTCGAGGCGGAACGACAAGCAAATCGAGGAATACTGTCGCCGTACTTGCTGGTCCCCGTCTTGCACGTGCCATAGATCTTGCGGCAAAAAAAAAAACGCAGGCGGTGCTGCGCCGCAGTACACCCGTGCTTGTTGAGAAGCACAGGAGCCGCAGGCGGTGCTGCGCCGCAGTACACGCGTGCTTGTTGAGAAGCACAGGAGCCTCGAGAGTGTGTCGCTCGCGCGAAGTGAAAGTTATCGAACGCGCCCGTCGTACAGAACCGGGTTACGGTCCCGCCAGTAACAATAGCCGGGATCTTATACGTATAGGCATATGCACCACCACCTCAAAAGAAAATAATAATAATAAATAAACACACAGGGGAAGCAGATTGGGCGATCGAATTCGACCCCGCATTCCTGGGATGAGGAAATACGCAACGTCATGCACGTTCTCTCTCTCTCTCTCTCTCTCTCTCTCTTTTTTCTTTTTGCGCCCGTCAAATTTCATTTCCTTGGGATTATCTCTCGAAGCGTGAAGAAAAAAATAGGTTCGACGAAATCCCGGGCAAGAAACTCAAGCGCTGCCGTTTCCGCGATTTAAATCATGTACACTCTCAAGAAGGTTTACGCCATTTGGGTTGTATTTTGTCCCCAAACAATAATCGTCATCTGTCTCGCCCACATTTCCTTTCATTAGCGCTTCGATCCCGGTACCTTCTAGTCACGAATGGCTTGCACGTTACCAGCTTGACGCAGCATTATCGACAGGAAAGTAGCGAGCGCCGAGTTTACAAGAGAGGAAACGCAAGCAAGGCAGTTGATGATTGTTGTTTGGAGACAGGATAAGCTCGAAAGGGTGTCAACGTTTTTTAGAGTGCACTTTAAAACAGTTGCACCGTTTGGGGTGTACGTACATTTATCCCACGACGATAATCGTCATCTGTCTTGCCCGCATGTCCTCTCTTTAACGCTTCGAGCCCGGTACTTCCATGCCACGAACTGCTCGCGCGTTATCAGCGTGACACAGCATTTTCGAGAGGAACGAATAGCGAGAACACCGTTTTCGAGAAAGCAAACGCAAGCAAGGTAGATGACGGTTATCGTCGTGGGACTAATATACACCCCAGAGGGTGCAACTATTTTAAGAGTGCACTAAAGAAAAGTTTACACCCTTTCGGGCTTATCTTGTCCATAAGCAATAATCGCCATCTGCCTTGCTTGCGTTTCCTTTCTCGAAAACGCTGCTCGCGCGATTCTTTCCTCTCGAAAGTGCTGTGTCACGCTGATAACGCGCATGCCGTTCGTGACTGGGAAGTACCAGGCTCGCTGCGTCAAAGAAAGGAAACGCGGGCAAGACGGATGGCGATTATTGTTGTGGGACAAAACACAACCCAGTGGGTGTAAACTTTTTGTGTCGATGTCAGAATCGGGCGAGCGCGATGCTTGCTTCAATGAAAAATTACAGATATGTTCAAAACAAATAATAATAATAATAATAATAATAATAATAATAATAATAATAATACAGATATGTTCAACTGGCTACGCCAGGCGTACATATGCACAGTGATTAAAGAGAGCCACGGAGGCGGCAAACATACAACAGCGAACGTACACACCCAACGGGTGTACATCAACACGTACATATTAACATATTATTACACGACATATTAAACGTATCAAACTTCCTTATAAAACAAAGCGAATTGGCGATCGCGCTCAGCGCTCAGCGTCATAAATAAAATTGTCGGGATTATCATAAATAGGGTCAGGAGAAAGAAGATTTCCGCGGAGTGATTAGCAAGAAATATTTAGCCGTCATGGCCCCTGAACGGCCGCCATATTTTTTAAACAGCTCAGGGATTTGAACTCTGCAGCTCTCAAGGGGAAAACAATAAGCAAGACGCAGACTTTAACGGAAATCAGGGAGTGTCTACCTGGCTGACGGCTTTGACATTCTACTCCGGCTCTAAGGTCATGTATCAATGCGCATATCGCATATATTAATGAGATGAGTGACAAGGCGTACGCAGTGATGGAAACACCAAAAAGTCGGCCCGCGTGTCAAGTGGGGGTGAGACATATCATATATCGAAGGATAAAACGCACGCAGGGAGAGAGAGAGAGAGAGAGAGAGAGAGAGAGAGAGAGAGAGATAATAACACCAAAGGAGGCGCGCACCATTCGTGTCAGCGCCAAACTAACCATACCAGACTACTGCATTACAAGAAGAAGCAAATTACTGAAAACGCAAAGCAACTTTCCTTTTCTTCTTCAGGATACAGCTGAAACTGAAACTTTATTTTTAAGGAACATCATAAAATATATGTACAAAGAATGTTTGGACCGATAGCCTAAAATGGCTAGTGCACAGGGTGCACCCTTTCTTTCTGCACACGGTGCAAGAAGGGTGCACGAAATGCTTGACGAAATTCCGGGTAACGAAAGCACAGCGCCACCATCATTTTTTTTGTGTGTGTTCATGCTCATCGTGTATTTTATCCTACAATGCCCCATCACTCAATGCTCGGACCGGAGCCTGCGATGTACCTCTAAATAAATAAATTAAATGACAAAATAAGTAATATAATCGCCCACTGATTTTTCTACTCTATGATCCTCGCTATCTAGTGAGAGAACAGGATGAAGTCTCCATTGAAAAGTTCAATGGGTTTAGCGGACCAACGGCTCGGCATTTGCTACCGACGGTTATCGGTGAGATGTGCGCATGACATACGCAAAGAACGTACCACAAAGAACGTGCCACAAACGTACCACAAACGTACCACAAAAGAACGTACCACACAAAAAAAAAATATCGTAGACGACGTACGAATGCACCGACAGGTACACACCGACATAAGGCATGTCGACACCTATCAAACCACAGCATATTATTGCAACATTGAGTGCTGAATCTAACTGACGATCACGCCAAAACGAGTTCTTCTTTTCGTTTCATCGCTGACAAAAAAAGGTTATCGAGAAGTCCTCGACGAAATTCCAAGCACGATGCTCAGTGCCGCCAGCCTTGCGCCATCGCTCCGCGATTTGCACTATATATATATATATATATATATATAT
The DNA here is from genome assembly GCF_038994185.2 of Dermacentor albipictus. NCBI lineage: Eukaryota > Metazoa > Arthropoda > Arachnida > Ixodida > Ixodidae > Dermacentor > Dermacentor albipictus. Next base: position 92,250,596 of record NC_091828.1, on the reverse strand, counting down.
ATATATATATATATATATATATATATATATATATATATATATATATATCGTTCACCGATTTGCATTGTACAACCCTCAATCTCCAGGGTTGTCGCAACGAACCTAAGCATACCAAAACTACAAGTCGAGCAAAGAGCTGAGCGCGTGAAGCAGCCAGAACTTAGAGTTGTTTTTCTGCTTCGCGTGTTTCTTTTTTAACTAAGAAATACAGAAAACGCCGCGCAAATGAGAAACTTTACGTTCCCGGCCATGACTACAAGTGAAATCTCTCAAGCACGTCATTTTCTTGTTTTTTTTTCCTTATATTTTTTTTTTCCAAAGTCAACTTACAACGGAGCGGAACCACTACTGCTCTCACGAAACGGCGAAATGATTTTTTCCTGGATTCGATTTTGTCAAGGAGACCTATTTCCGCAGGTTGCTTCCGTCTTTTTTGGCCCCCCGCTTCTGCTTCCTTCCCCACATTTATTCCTTCCCACCCATCCTCCTTCTTATTCATCCCATATTCGTATGGCTTTGATGTACTGCGTTTCCCACCTCACATTATTTCAAATGCCAGATGGTATTGCGATGGCAGTCCTTACTTTTTACTATTA